>NC_060148.1:121177437-121477437 GCF_021461385.2 Schistocerca piceifrons | reverse complement strand
TATAAGTGATGTAATTATTTCTGGAACACCAGTAGCAACAGCAACTCAAATAAATGGTATTTATCGATTAGATGAAGTGCATCATTACGCAAATGTTGTAGAAACTGACAGTTATGAATTGTGGCATGGAAGACTGGGACATTTGAATCGTGTAAGCATGCATTTATTAAAAAAAAAAAAAATAATGGCTGATGGACTGAATTGGTCTAACGTCAATTTAGATCCGTGTATTCCCCGCATAAAAGGTAACAACCTTTTCCTAAAACATCAGGTAGAAGAGTAAAAGATCTACTTGCCATTGTGCAGTCTTATGTTTGTGAACCAATGAGCATGGCTTAGTGGGGAGAATCACGATATCTTCTCACTTTTACGGATGATCTGTCAAGAAAATATTTTGGTTATATGTTAAAATCAACAACAGTGACACATTCATCGAATTCAAAACACGAGTAGAAAATGAAACTGGTCGAAAAATCAGAATACTTCGAACAGACAATGGAAAAGAGTTCGTCAATCGGTGCATGAAGTTATTTTTAAAGACAAATGGAATTCAACATGAAACAACAACTCCTTTCACCAAAGAACAGAATGGTGTTGCAGAACGCTTAAATCGGACAATCATTGAAAAAGCAAGATCAATGTTAACAGATGCAGGTCTAAGTAGACAATTTTGGGCTGAACCTGTAAACATAGCAATTTATTTGAAGAATCGATCTCCAACAAAAGCTGCTAAGAATGTCACTCCTGAGGAATTATGGAGTGGTGTCGTCGGATAAATCTGAGTCATTTACGAATCTTTGGATGTCGAGCATTTGGAGCATTTGTACATATACCAAAAGAAAAAAGAACGAAATTAGAAGACAAATCTAAGGAACTTATCTCTGTTGGATATTGCGAAGATTCTAAAGCATATCGTCTGATTGATCCAAATTCACCAAAGACAATTGTGAAAGCCCGTGATGTGCAATTCGTCGAAAACTCAAAGTGCACTTGTGGAAACAGTAATCCAAACAGTAACCCAATTGACGATAATCGTATAGACAGTCATCAACTAAAATCACTGAGGGGCAACTGAACTGACACAACCTGCTGAAGTTGACAGAAATGCAGTTTATCTTGAATTAACACAAAGTGACACTGAGAAAACAGTAAATAGCAACGGACATAGTCGCACGGAAGTTTCATAGCCAGAAATGCGACCTGAAATTAGAAAATCATCACGTGAAAGAAAACCAAATACTAAATATTTTAATTATGATTTTGCGTGTCTTCCTTGTATTTCTGAACCAAATTCGTATGAAGAAGCAATGAATTGTGGTGACTGTGAAAAATGGAAGGAAGCCTTAGATAATGAATATAAATCTTTACTTGAAAATGAAACATGGATTTTGACTGATTTACCACCAGGCAGGAAGGAAATTAATTCGAAATGGGTGTCCAAGGTGAAAGAAACGTCAAATGGCGAAATTGAACGTTATAAGGCTCGTTTTGTAGCGAAAGGTTATTCCCAAATACAAGGAATAGACTTTGATGAAACGTTCTCGCCTGTTGTTCGTCATTCTTCACTTCACATCCTGTTAGCTTTATCAGCTGAATTTGATCTTGACATTGAACATATGGATGTTCAAACTGCGTCCCTATATGGTGATCTCGATGAAGAAGTTCACATTCGTCAACTTGAAGGCTACGTGAAGAAGGGGGAGGAGATGAAGGTTTGCAAGCTGAAGAAGGCAATTTATGGTCTAAAACAGGCGTCACACGTTTGGAATATGAAATTAGATGTGACATTACATAAAATGAACCTAAAGGAGTCAGAATATGATTCTTGCATTTACTTCAGAATTGAGAAACAAAATATACTCATTATAGCTTGATCATTTTCTCTAATAGAAATAATAGGTGGAAGAAAGACTTGAAGAAAGGACTAATGTATCAGTTTAAGATGAGAGATCTTGGTGAACTTAGTTGGTGTCTTGGCATGAGAATAAAATGCAACAGGAAACACAGGACGATTAGTATTGATCAAAGCAAATACGCAGCAAACATACTCAAGAAGTTTGGTATGGAACATTGTAATCCAGTTGCATATCCATTTGAACCCGGCTCAAAGCTGCAAAAATGTGAAACTAAATTGACAGATGAGGAAAACCTTGTGTTACATCGCATTCCTTATCAGCAAGCCGTAGTATCACTACTGTATTTAGATCAAAGCACAAGACTGGACATTGCATATGCTGTGGGGTTTCTAAGTAGATTCAATTCTAATTATCGGAAAATCCACTGGGAAGCAGTCAAACGAATTATGCGATACATTAAAGGCACAGTCAATGTAAGAATAACTTTCCAAAAAAGTGGAACAACTGAAACTGAAAGTTTCTGTGATGCTGATTATGCATCAGATCTCCATCAGCGGCTATCAACGACTGGCTGTATCTTCAAGTTAGCTGGGCCAGCAGTTTCCTGGACTTAAAAACGACAACAAACTGTCGCTCTATCAACTACAGAAGCTGAGTATATGGTTCTATCAGCAGCAGTGCAAGAATTGGTATACCTCCAAGGATTGCTTCGTGAATTGTGTGTTTCGCATAGTGAAAAACCAGTAAGTGTATGCTGTGACAATAGAGGTGCCATTGCACTGAGTCACAATGGTGTGCATCGAGCTCGAACAAAACACATGGACGTGAGGCACCACTATATTCATCATTTAATTAAAACAGGAAAATTCAGTGTGAAACCTGTAAGTACCGATAAGCAGAAAGCTGATTTTTTGACAAAGGCACTGCCTAAAGGTAAATTTTCAGAGTTCATGAATTGACATCTCGAGAACTTGTGGGGGTGTTGGGAACACTCAGTTTTACTCTTTGATGTGTTATATGTATGGTAGTTTACGTTTTCTCCTTGATCTTCGTTATGTACATCGTTGAATCAATGGTCTCTAAAAATCTGTGTTCCTGGCAATATGGTGTATTGCGTATTTGATTAAAAGGACAACTTTATGATCTCACAGAGGACTAATTAGAGTCAATATCTAATACCCATAATGTTTGAATTTGTTTGTATCATCAGAATGCAAAGTTCATGATGGATGGCGCAAATCTTAAAGATTTGACTATAAAGACTTTTTGGAAGTTTTCGTTTGCAATATTAATTGTTACAATTGTATGATCATGGGAAAATGTCAAGACTGTCCAGGCAAACAAGCTTTCCTTGACGTGTGTGAAGCATCAGAAGATGATTTGATGCCTGAAAATATACAATACAAACAATGGATGATAAAGACAGAATGGAAATGGTGACAATTGCAAAACCAAACAAAGAGTTTTTTGGAGTGTTAACCTGAATTACACTATTTTATTGCCAAAGTTCAGGACAAATTTCTGATAGACAAAGAGCAAACCTTGGCAGCTGAGTGCTTAGTTCTTGCCGACTTTTCAAAAAACAATTCCTTTATTGATCAAGATGAAGTACAAGAGTACAACTGGATAAACGAAGAACCCATACTTCATCCATTTGTGTTCTATTATAAAGATCAACATAAAATCACAGTTTTTTTGTGTCGTAAGTGACTACCCTGAGCACAATGCTACAGCAGTGCATGCTTTTCAACTGCAATTAACAAACTAGATAAAACAGGACAGAACTTCCATAAACAAACTGATCTACTTCTCTGATGGTGCTGCAAGTCAATATAAAAACAAAACAAAAGAATTATTAACATCTCCTTTGCAGGAGAAGGACATGGATTTGATGCAGAATGGCACATTTTTGCATTATGCTTCAGGAAAAATGCATGTGATTGAGTCGGGGGTGCAACAAAACAAGCTGTCACAAAATCTAGTCTTCAGTAGACCCAAGAGAACCAGATCTTGACACCTCAAGAAATGTTTAAATTATGTAAAGCAGAGGTAAAAGATTTACCAATGCTTTTAAAATGTGAGGAAATACAAGAACTCTACACCAATATCTTGGAGGAAAGATTCAAAACTTGTCAGAAGATTAAAGGCATCTGATCTTTTCATTGTTTCATACCTCAGTCAAACAACTTGCTGAAGTGTAAGATCACATCAACATTCCCTGATAGTGAACTTCCCCAGTGTGGAAAAGATGTACCACTAACACTTAAAAAAAAGGACACAGTGGCATGGTTTTATGGTGAACAATGATGGATTGGTGAAGTTGTTAATACTTATTGTAAAAACCAATATGTGCATGTTTCATTTTACACCTACCAGGACAAAGGATCTTGTTTAAAAAAGTTGAAAAGGATCTTGCCTGGGCACCTGTTAAAAATGTACTGAAGAACATGTCTCCCCTGGAATTTACAACTGCGACTGGCCGAACTTTTAACCTAATGCCCAAACTGAGTGAGGAAACTTATCTGTTGTTCAATGAACAACGTAGTAAAAACAAATAAGGTGAGAACAAGATCAATGCAATTAGCTGGCTCATTTTTTTAAAAAAGTGATCATAGATATGCTTAAATTATGTAACTGATATACTTTATCTATTAGTCCAGATACCGCCGACAATAAGAAAAGCCTTTCCAACTCATACTGGTAATTTTTTTAGTAGCTTCCCATTGAATCTCAAGGTTGAAATTTATACTGAAGTTCGACATCATAAAGGTCTATTGAGTGTGTAATTTTCAGATTTTTAAATGATCCCCCAACAAAGATACTGCTGGCCAGAGAATGAACAAATTCAATATTTATTTATTTATTTTAAAGTGAACTTTTTTAAGTGTAAACTCCTCACAACTGACACTCCATAAAAAGTAACTACACTATGTAGTATAGCACCAAAAATATTAAGACCAACAAATTACTCCTTCTTTGGAGAGATATTGTTCAAAAATTTAGTTTTTTTTAATTTGCAACCACTAAATCTGACCCATTAAAAATATATTAAGAAATGCATTTAGTTAGATGATCATGGTTTTAATTTATAGTCCAGTGTATGTTGAAAGGTCTGGGGCAACTGCTTACTGTATAATTTTTTAAAAAACATGATGCTTCTAAATGCAAAAGAATGGTTGCAGCCCAAAACAAAATGAATGCTGTTTCTACATGATAACGAATAAAAAAAATTTAGAGTCCACCAAACATGAGGGAATTCACCCACTGAATATCAGTTTCTTCTGAGATGGTCAAGCTACCAACGCTGGACCACTTGATATGGACTGACCCAAGAATTAATATCTTTAAGTACAGTGAAAGATTTTTTCCCAATACTACCATTAACTGGCGTATATATTATCAGAGTGAAAGGTACAAAGAGCAAATTAATTAAAAGGGAAACAAGAGCAACTATCAAAATTGGACCATTTACATTTACATGAATTTTATTAGTGGACTTAATATAAATATTCAGGTGTTTTATGGAGTAGATTGGTTGAAGAAGTACAAAGTGATTTTAGATTTCCATGCATCATCAATGAAGTGCAACGTGGACAATCACCATGATGGAATACAATTTACATCACCACCTTAGTAAGTACTAAATATGTGAGGCTAAATCACATCCGTTTAGTAAATAATACAAAAGTAGTGGAGAAAGAAAATGTTAATCAGCTACAATAAACATCACTTACATTCATAAAAATTGTATACGAGTCTGATTTATTAACTAATATGTAAAAGGAAGCATTGTACCATGTTTTATGTACCCATGAGAAAATGTTTCCAACAAACTAGGGGTCATAGGCCATCATATATGTAATTTTAAAATTAAGAATAAAGGACTATTTTTCTGCAAATCCTAACCAGTACTGATACGTTTAAAACCTTAAGCACAAGAAGATATTAATAAGATGACAGATAATGATATAGAATGTAGCATAAGTGCCTTCAACAATCCTTTACTGATAGTACGAAAGGTTACAGGCAGGGTTCACCTCATGCTACATGCATGTACTTTCCATAGACATATAGAGACTGAGGGAGATATATCAGTGTACATCAATGAAATATTAGTACATTTTGAGGAAGCAAAGTACTTTAGTTTGATGGATTTGGCAATTGGCAGATGAGATTAAATGACAATTCAAAACCATACTCAGTTTTTTTACATGATGGAATAAACTTTCAGTTTAAAGTATTACCATTTGGGCTAAATATATTTGTTTCAGTATTTATACAAGCCTTAGGTCAAGCTCTTAGCAGACAGTTACTGCAAAATATATCAATCTATGTCGATCTTTCAGCCGGTCGGTGATGACAGAATCGAGGCACATGCCCCGCAATCTTTTTTAAATGATTTTACAGAAACTATTTGCTAAAAAAATTATTTTTGCTTTACTTGCAGCTTTATATGTCAGGTTCATTATGAGGTGCCCAACGTTTCATTACTGGTCATAATTGTTGTGATATTTACGTGGAAGTAAGACACAGCACGAAATTCGAAAAAGTTTGCAATGAAAAATTGGTGTCGCTATGACTTTGTGATCAGTGCATGTTACATAATATGTTGCTGTGTATTGAAATTTAGCTAACATATTGCATTTTTCTTTAAACTTGGTGGAGGTCTGTAATTGTCACCAATCTCGAGAAAATTGATCTGACGTAGCATACTCATTTGTGGTCACACAGTGCCAGCAATAAAACTAAGGTGATATATCCAGAACATTCGTCATATTTCATAAATGGTTTGAGATATCAAAATGAGAGTTTGACAAACGACAGAACACAAACAGGAGAGTATTTTGCCATACGGTTATTATGTAATTCTTCATTATCTACCATATTGTTCCACTAACTACAGACATTTCCAGTGAAGGAATGTTATTTTTAAGAGCCATCAACAGCTGGTGAAGCAAGAAATGCTATGGGCTTTGGAACAACATAAATGAACTCATTACATGTTTATTTCATACCGTGGATGTGCTTTTTCATAAAATGCTCACCTTAGTTTTCCCCAGTTCCTCTCTTGATAAATTTAATGAACCACTGTGTAAGGATTCTCCCTCAACTGCGTCTGCACAACACATTAGTGAGGTTAGACTGTATAAATTTCGGTGAGTTTTGGCAAAAGAAGCACATTTTAACACGGCAACAAAGAGAAATGTGTAGGTTTTCCTCAAAATTCCCCATTCATGACACTTCTCTGAAAGTTACAAATGGTTAACAAACAAGGAGAAAATTTATCGTTGTATTTTCGGTGGAATTCTTTTTGGATACTAACCACAGAAGAGGTGACAGATATTTTTGAATAGGCACCATCCGAATGTGGGCATGAGGGGCCTCTCTTAATGTTTACAAAATATGTGAGTGTAGGCTTCAGTTTAGAATGACACTTGCCCTCCAGCACTCAGTATTTACCCTACAGTGCCTGCCCAGAGCCCCACCACCACTGATCTCCCCACACTTGCCCCATTGTCTGCGCATCTACCAGCTATGGTACTCTGCCTGCACCAGCCAAAACACAGTTCTTGGGTCACAGCTGGCAGAATTTCAATAGTCCTATCTTCAGTCCTGGGTTTTCATCTTTGAATACCTGATACAGTTAATGCAGGTTTCACAACACTAGTCATTTTTGTTTATGAACCCTGAAGCCCTGTTCATTAATAAAAATAAAATCTTTCTTCCCAGGCAAACAGTGGCTTATTATGTTTCTGTTGTAGAATTCTATGACACCATACACAATTGTTCACTTAAGACACATTTAGGTCTTGGCTTGGGATTCTCTAAGATACCATATTTGTTTTGCTTTTCTCTCTAAATAGTTAGAGGATCCAAATTTATTTTCAATCCTTCGAAAGCTCCAACTTTTCAGAAGATGTGTCAGCATCTGCATCTTCTCACTGTCTATGGTGCTGGTACTGAATTTCTCTTTCAATTGCTTTATCATTTCAGATTCAATATTTGTTTCATAATCTGCATTTTTTTCCACACGAGGTATGTATTTACTTCTCAATAACTCAGAACTTGGTCAAGGTTTTTCTGCACATATCTTTCTTTTCCTGTCTGTTCTTTTTCACTGGGGATTTGCCAAGAGATACCTAACTATCATTTAATGCATCTAAAGCAACTTTTGGGGCTGCAGATGTGTGACTCATCTGAGCAGAAATACAGGTTTGTGGTTTCCACATGTTTCAATGTAGCTGAGTCAGCCACACACTTTTGTCCCTGAGTTAATTTTTTTCTGCATTTACCACATATTTTGTAGTCTGTCATTATGCCACCAATCATCTGCATTTGCACTTTAAATACATTTTTCTTACATCTGCTGTGTCCATCTTCCCTGAATGGGTTACAGCAATACATGATGATCTCAAACTCCATCTTCCAGGTAGATTTGTATAATTTCAAGACACAAGACCTTTTGCAGCAACTATCTGTGTACATGTTGCAGGCACACTACCATCCAATATTTGTTAGGTTGTTAATGGCCCGCCTACATTGTTACCTTCCAGTGCATTGTTAGACCACCACCTTTTTAACAATAAACATGTTTTTCAGTGCTTTGTGTCATATTGTCAGAGTCTGAGTACAATTTATTTTGCATTAACAGCACATTCCTGTACATATTAATTTATATCTCCTAATCCCATTATCACCCTAACTTGACTTTTTACTGTTGTACAGTGTAACATGAAGAAGAAAATATATTATTTCATCAGTTTCAAAGGTGGCATGTTTTTCGATACTCAAGGTCAAAGTTCAAGGTCACTGACCTTACTTGTGTACATTCTTCAACAATGACAATCTTGCATATCATTGAAAAACTTGTTTCAAGACCTTTCCAAAATTACCTCGTTCACTGTTGTGTCTTTATTAGAATGGAAATTTCAGCCGTTTTTGTCAGCAGTACTTGTCGAATTATCTGCACATTTTTTGAGCTTCAAGTGGCCATTACTCCTGTCTTACTTGTGCTAAAATTCTGTAATTTGTTATTTTTCACTCTCTAGTCATGTGCAACGGACACACCAAATTTCATGAATATCGAAATGGGTCAGGTTGAAAATTGTACTTTTCTGTGTTCATCAAACATGGAATGACTCGTTTTTATCTTTTTTTTTCTTTTAATCCTTTTCTTTTCATGTTTTGTACGAAGCAGAAAACTATCACTATAATCACGATACTAAGGGCTTATAATAGGAGAGCAGGTTATATAATAACCATTTTGATTTTTCCAGCATAATTATTCATAGTTTACTTGTCAGGTTGCCTACTAGATTCAAAAACCATCATGACAATGTATCTAATTGACTGCCATTTCATATGAGACGCTATTTCTCAATAATGATGTGCCTCGCTACTTAGTTTTCATCACTGGCACCACAGCACGTACACAATGCATTAGGGGCTGTATTGATGTGCCTGGTACATATGTCACACCATATTTCGATCTACGTGACATTGCTGTCTCCAAAAACAGTATCAATTTTATACATGAGATATCTCATCTGCCTTTTTTCAATTACTCTTTAAGTAACATGGGGTCAAATTTCTGACACTACTCTGTTTGTTTTAGTGTAACTCAAACCATGTGTACAAAATAAGATTCATTCTGTATAGAATGTGAACATTTCAGAAGTAATTTTCTGTTAATCAGGAATGTAACAAAACAAATCTGTAAGCATGCAAAACTCTGAAACTTTTAACATGGGATTATAAAAGAAATAAGTTATTTTGAAATAACAAATGAATGGAGAGGTGAAACAATCAGTAATAGGGTAAAAGGAACTACTACTATCAATAAGTAAGATATTATAACAGAGTATTGCACACAATGAAGTAGAGGGGTATATATGTAAAATAAGTTACAAATGTAAGACGGGACTCAAAATAAGATAAAAAATACAACATTATAACAAGGTTTATGGTACATTAATAAATAACCTAGACAAAATTTATAATTTGTAGAAAATTAACTTTTTCTCACTTGCATTGAAATTTCAAACACAAAACTTTCCAAGAAGAGACTTAACTCTCTCAAAATTTTGGGCCTGGTACTATTTTCATATTAACCACAACAGAGCAGAAAGTAAAAAAGAAGTCCATAAATGGAAAAAAAATTGTTAAGATTTGAGTGTGATGCTACGTCATCACTAAAAGCAAGCACAGTATAAGTGCTATCTTATGTCAAATTCGCCTCAACTTTCCAAAGCATCTAAAGACTCAAGAGTTATACTCTAATACAGAATGGGCAATGCTGAATATATAAAATTGTACTTAGGAAACTCGGGCAATAGCCTCAGACCACAGGGCACCTACTTCTGCATTTGATCACTTGGGCCTTAGAATCAAAAAAGTTTCTACAACTTCTTACACAGTGACAATA
This sequence comes from Schistocerca piceifrons, assembly GCF_021461385.2. Taxonomy (NCBI): domain Eukaryota; kingdom Metazoa; phylum Arthropoda; class Insecta; order Orthoptera; family Acrididae; genus Schistocerca; species Schistocerca piceifrons. The sequence continues at coordinate 121,467,156 of NC_060148.1, read as the reverse complement.
AACTGCAGAACTCTGGGATCACGATCTAGATTAGTGGAGTTGCAAGAGGAGTTAATTAGGACCAAATAAGATGTAAAAAGGTTATCAGAAGCGTTGAAAAAATCCAGACCAAATGGAATTAAAATCAGGCCATATGTTTTATTACAGATGAAAACAGTGGGAGTAAATACAAGTGTAGCCTTTGTAGTAAATAAGAAAATTGAAAATACTACAGGTATTAAAGGAAACTCAAATATTATATTAAAACTGGTTTTAAAAATAAACAAGAGATATACTGTGGCAATCGCTTGAACCTATGGACCAACACTCAAATTCTGTTGAGGTACAACACCTCTACAAATATTTACAGTTATTTCACGCAGAATAACCTCCTCCAAACCAACAAGCACGAATTCTGAAAACCTCCAACAGACAACACCCACCCTACAATTTTTGTATTTATTTATTTGTTTTACTCCACGTACCATCCTCAAAGACAAAGATTGAGGGAATAAGGTAGATGGCATATTTCCTAATTTATAAAAACAATTCAGCTTAATACCGCGCCAATGTGTTTATTAACAAAAGTATGGTGATATGGGTATCAAACAACATAGGTTTCCTTGGTTGATGTTTTCTCGGTAAACAGGGTACAGCATGTTTTATCTTAGACTGAGACTCTTCAGCAGAATTACTTCCTGGTGTACACCACAACAGTATTTCTTATCCACTGCGTCATGACACATTGGTGTATCGCAAATAAATGTCAGGCATGTCACGAAATTTTTATGTTCCTGCTCAAGAGTAATAAGTTTCTTTTATTGTGTGCCTTATATTTCTGTCGAAAAGTTCCTATATAACAGTGTTGCACAATGAATTTGTAAAATTTGCATTTCATATTCACCCATAATTAAAAAATTGTACTGTAGGTACTTTTAAGTGTTTGCTTTTTTGCATCTAGTAAAAAAATCAAACATATGGGTGTCATCAAAGTTTATAACAATCAACATATATAAATTCCTGGGTGTAAAAACTTGTAAGTATATGAAATTGAATGACCACAAAGGCTCAGTTGAAGGTAAACCAATTGGCAGATTTCAGTCCATTGACAGAATACTGGGAAAGTGCAAGCAATCTGCAGAGGAGGCCACTTACAAGACAGTCATGCATAACATCTTAGAACATTGCTTAGTTCTGCGTGGGACTCATGCCACATAGGATAAAAAGGGAAAACTGAACATACAAATTAAGAAAGGCAGTGGCACAAATGGGCACACTTTTGTGTGACCCACAGGACAGCACCTCAGAAACGTTGAGACACCTGAAGTGGCAGACTCCAGAAGGCAGCTGCAATTTATCTCATTAAATCCTCTTTAACAAATTTCCAGAAACACTGTTACATGAAGACTCCAAAGATACTTTCAACTCCCTACTTTTCACTTCCATAGGACCCATGAACATAAAATCAGACTAATTACAGCATGCACCAAGCCATTTAAACAGTCACTTTCATACTCAGTGCATGTGAGATGAAATAAATGATCCAGCAGACAACAAGGCAGAGCATTTGCACAAACTAAGGCACATAAAGGTGAAACTCATCAACATGCAAACAGCAGAAACAGAAGAAATCGAAACAAGAAGCCAACAGATGCAGACGACGAATGAAGTGCTGGCCACAATGCACCATATCAGCAGGATAATTGCAAAAACAAGACAAAAAAGAAATTAAGGAACTCCAAATAGAACTACAACAGCAACATCAGAAATCATGGAGCAGGTACATAAATACCTCAGCCAACTGTTTGAGACAGAGGAATAGAGCGACGTCACAACAGATGTCCTCATATACATCTTGCATGTCATTCTGACGGACATAGACAAATTAAACCTGGAAAGAAGTATGGAAAAAGATGATGTTCATACCACCATTAAATCCAGCACAACTAGAAAATCAACAGGATGGATGGGATTCTCACTGAATTCTACCATACATACCGGGATATCGTCAGGTGGTCAAAAAATACCAGAAAACTTCAAAACGTAACACACTATCTTAATTCTGAAGAAAGCAGCATTGTGAAAAATAGAGGATTACAGACCTATCACACTGACTACAATATAGCAGCACAATACATGGCAGACAAATTAAAAGTACTGATGAAGAAAATGATACACCCTCACCAGACATGCGCCGTGCCCAGAAGGGCCACCTATGAGGCTTTAGCCGAATATAGAGAAGCCATAGGCATTACAGCAGTAAACAAATCCGACGCTACGATTGTGCTGGTGGACTTTGATAAGGCCTTCACTAGAGTGAACCACGGTTATCCTTACAAGATTCTAGAAAAACTATGCCTGAATAATAATGAATATACTTAAGAGCACCACCTCCAGGCCATAAATAAACAGCCGTAACACAAAACTAATGGAAGTTCAGAGGTCGGTGAGACAAGGTTGCCCACTCTCAGGGGCATTATTTGCCATGGCCCTGGATCCACTTCAGCGGAAGACCAACACCATCACCGGAATCAAGTTGCCCGGCACTATAGCAAAATGTAAAGCTTACACTGACAACATAGGATCCTTCATAGAGACAAGACAGACTTTCCAAGAATACAATAAGCCCTCCAAACTTTTGAAGAAGCGGCAGGGTAAAAAATAAAGCCACACAAAACGGCACTCGTATGAATCGGAAACCAGAAACTTAACAAAGGGAGCACATGGTACTTGAGACACACAAATGCCAGTGAAAACGTCAGCCCAATACTGGCAATCAGCTCTACACAAAATAAGGGAAAGTGTAAGATCAAACGGAAACAGACTGATGAACTTATTCCAGAATGCAAGTCTCATCAGCGAACAACTACTCTCAAAAGTGTGGTTTCTGGCTGTCAAACTTCCTACTGCTACCTACTGGCACTTCCAAGATCAGCGAAACTGTAATGTCCTTCTTCTATGCCAAGGCAGAATTCTTCACTACGTGAAAGCGAGGCGACACAGAACTGTCTGATATTGCAGTCAATATTTGTTGATAATGTCCGCTCTTGGCACTTATGTGAGTCTATATTTGGGGTTACAAAATCAAGTCTCTTTAGCAAGCAAGCTTAGATTCAAATTATTACTATCAGCTAGCTGCACTGTTCAGTGGTTGCCACCAAAGTTACTCATTAACAGATACTAGGTGGTCAATTCACATTTCAAAATGAATTGATATCTTTAATTGGCATAGCACATGTATAATGAATTCCTTCAAAAGACACAGGCTTCAGTTAACACAGCATGATGTTTTGTCCGTTGAAAATTATTCCCTTTAATATTAATGTGGAATACATCATCATCATCATCGTTATTCTTATTGTCCAGGGATAATCCATCATAGTTCAATTCTTGTGATGTTTGGTTCAAAATTGTAGGACACTACAGTTTTTCCTTAACTCAGTTTCTATTAACAGTGTTTCTTTGATATGATTCAGTAGTATGAATGCCCACACTTGTTTCTGTCGCATGATGCAGAACAAAACTGACCAACTGAGCTGTATACAAAATAACAATTTCAGAGCCTACCCTCCGAATAAATTTCTGTGGTCAATCACTGTCTCGTCTGCCCTTTGTCCTTTAACTGTTGTTGTTGAGTACTCTTTTCATGTTCTGCTGCTCACCAGGTACTGTTGATGAGTTTGAGCACAGCTTGTGGGTTTTCCTTGAGTGCTATTGATGAGTTAACTCAAGCCATCCTGCTGTCCCCTGACCACTAATGACAAGTATAATTGTGCAGCTTTGCAGGCAGCTGTGTACTGTTCATGAATTTTAGTGCACAATAGATCTTTGAACCATTTTTTAGCAGTTTCTCACAGTTCTGGCTGCTAAGTTGGTAGTAGTACTGTGTCTACTATGATCTTATTTCACTGCATTCAATTTTACTTCATCTTACTGTTCATCAAGATTAGAATAAAAATGTTTGGGATTACAGAAATGTCAGATACCACCCCGTATGCCTTGTCCAATAACGTCACCAATATGGCAGACAGAACCATTCACAACGTCTCCAGTATGGCGCCTATGACATTATGTAAACACGATTACAAACACAAAAATATACAAAAAAAGAACACACACATCTTAATGTATAAATATAATCAAAGTAACAGGACGAGCGTGGGAAATTGAAGGTTTTTGGGTGGGGACAAACTAAATACAAACACCTACAAACACACACCACGATCCCAAACCAAACACGACAATGACACAAAAGCAATCAAAATTTCCCCAATTCCACTACACTCACAATATTCACAGGTATGTGTCACTTCCTTTCACCTACATAGCTCAACAGCAATTGCCATTACCACAAAAGAAAAACTGACAGCTCAAAAAATAACAACACTGCAACTACCCATACCATCAAAAATTGGAATCTGACACTTCACTTGACCTATATAGGTCAATCGCAGCTCACGATACCAAAACACGTAGCTACGACACCTCATTGGAATTGGTCACTTCCCTTGACCTATATACACCAGCAGCAGCTCACGATACCAAAATACCTACGAAGACAAATTGGATCCGGACACTTCCATTGACCACCTACATTGGTCAACAGCAGCACAAGATACCAAAACACAGCTACGATGACAAATTAGAATTGGACACTTGGTCTTGACAAACGTAACTCAAATAAACTGGCGATACCAAAAAAATTGAAACAGAGTGCTTCCCCTAAGATACATAAATCAACCACAAGTGCCGATACCAAAACACCAGTAACCAACACATGCAGTAAATAACACCGACCCAACAACACACAAATACCCCACCAATCATCATCATAATATGCGAACAATAGATAAAAAAAATGGCTACTTACCACATAAAAGTTCCAGCGTTACATACTAGGTCAGCCCACCACTGACAAACACACATCCAAAACAACCCCCCCCCCCCCCCCCGCGCAACCTTCACACAATTAAACTTAGAAAACATATCCATACCTAACAAAAGAAGCCACAAATTAAATTAAATGACTTACCACACGACAAACAGCAAACGACACCACAATAACAGAAACACAACACAAACTTCACTCTTAACTCACTGAAACCAATTTCTGTTGTTCTATAAGGGTCACGACCAATAAATGCACACTTGAAGCAGCGATACCCAAATGAACCCAATACACCACATAATACGCGGACCATACACACACCACTTGAGGACACCACCAACCGCAACAAGGCGACATCTACAAACACAACACACTCAAACTAAAGTCCGTGTTGTCATGACGTCACACACCACAACATCCTTACGTCACAGGTCAAAACTAATACGTGGGATTGGATGCCTCCATTGATCCAAATATTTATATTTTCAACCCTTCTATTGAGGAAGAAATTGTGAAGATTCGGCATGACAGTGGGGATGAATTATTCAATGTTGATATAAGTGGTAACTCCTTCACAGATTCTGACAGTGAGAGTCTTGAAGTCATGTACCTCAATAAGTGTAACACACAGTCTTGTGTCAACAAGATGTAATTGATAGTCTGTCTGAGGAAGAAAGGGTGGTGACAAATTTCACTAGAAGAACAATCATTTTAGTCCACATAATCACGCATTTGAAGACTTGTCCTGAGGATACAGCAGTCAGCCATGGAATGATCCAAGCACTCTGTCACTCTTCATGTTACTTTTGAGAGAAGCTACTGTACTGACTAATACGCAAACAGGAGGTCTGAAGTCCCTTCATGCCTGTTTTACATGTGTGAAGTGCACAGGAGTGAAAGTACCGCATACACTCCATCAGACAGACAAAAATTATAAATGATCATCTGTTTGTGGTATTGAAATATTCATAAATTAATGAAGATACTTCATACACCTGTATTTCATTGCTTTGCATATTTTATTGCACAATTGGCATAAAACAGACCATTTTCTTTAATTTCATGAACTGATGGATTTAAAGTTTCCTTGAGGTGTATGAGTCTGAGCTTTATCTTTGATAATGATAGAAGCGGAAGAAATTAATTAAAATTTGTATTACAGCCATGACTTGAAACTTTTTTTTTTTAACTTTATTCAATTGACTGTATACATATAAATAGAGCACATTAATAAGAAATGACACATTATATTTAATTTCAGATTTTCTTTTTATAAATTTCTCCTTTATTTCATTTTTGGGAAATACGGAAGCGTCCGATCCCGCCCGTCTGCTTTGACCCATGACGTCACAAATATGGCGGAAACAAAAACAAACACACACACTTTCAACACGAAGCCTAATGACACTAACGGGACAAGCACGGGAAATGGGGTGTTTTGGGTGGGGGGGGGGGGGGGGCAAACTAAATATAAACAAATTTAGACGCCTTGCGTAGCTACAACGTGTAAGTGAAGACAGCCATGCATGAATACCCACCCACCTCCCCAGGGGTCGTAACCCCTGCAACCCATAGAAGATAAAGATGCTTCAGTAGCTGATTAGTGTTTTTTGTCTTTTTTTAAAAAAAGATCTCACGGGATAGAACGAACAGATCAGAAAGATAAATATAATAAACTAAAACAGAAATTGGAGGAAACAGATAGTTAAAATAAGTAATAAGCGTTTTTAAATTAAAAAAAAAAATCTCACGTGATAGAACAAACAGATCAGAAAAGTAAACAAAATAAGACAAAAAACAGAATTGGAGATAGACACATTCTAACCAAACTCCGCGCCGTCATGACGTCACACCCTTACGTCACGGGTCAAAGCCGACGCGTGGGATCGGACGCTTCTGTTGACTCTCTCTTCAGTGTTTGGAGTTCATTTTGTTTTTACACTTAGGATATTTTTCCACGTGTGTGTTTCTGTAATGCTTTCAGTCTTTTTGTGCAGTTTTTGAGTTAGGTTTTTTGACTACTTTCCTCATTGATGATTAATGTCAGCAAATAAACAGTTTTATGTTACTAGTGTAGGTTGGTTCAGTGACACAAAGTTCTGACCTCCCCCCCCCCCCCCCCTCCCGCCCCAACACATCTAGTACTGCAGAGCCTGTCCCCAGGTACCCCATCCCCACCGCCACCTCAAGGTGGCACTCTGGAGTCTGTTGACTGTGGCCAACAAAGCTTCAAGCTGCGTTTGGACTGTGGCTAACTCCTCCTGCATTTGCGCACAACAGACAGTCCCTATCCATCTAGCTAATATGCGATTTACTATAAGAAACTTAAGGAAACCTACTGCCACCCAAGGTAAACAACTACACTCTAGTTGGCAGAAAGGGCACTCAACAATGAAAAACAATAAAAATCTATGGTAGAAGCTAGATCTGGTGCTTATTTTGCTGCTAGGGGCTATCAGGTAAATACTACAGGAAAAAACACGCGAAAATGACCTAATAAAACTATAAAAACGGCTACATTCACTGTATAGAGTCTAAATGACACAAATAAACCTAAATACTGAGTATTGTACACTGACAGATGCAGGTACAAAACGAAACCATTAGCTAACAGTAAGAGTTCAGAATGTAAAGCACAAATACGAACTCTACTTTATAGGAACCGATGGGCTTACAGTACACGATCACTAATGTCCACAACAGCTAAGGAATTTAAGCAGACGGCGAGGTGACTATTGGCTTTCTGCTACCTAAACTGTACGTACGAACTTACCACGTATTTTACGTTTGCTGAACTATTAACGGTCGCAGGTTGCGCTGGTCAAACGTATGCAAGTGAGCTTAGAATTCACTGTCAGTATGACTTTTCCCAATAAAACGTGTAAAAACTGCTACCTTCAATGTAACAAAGCTAAATGACACTAATAAACGTGAATACTGAGTATTCAACACTAACTTAAACTGATTAACCTTCGTATTTATAATGTAAACAAACGTTTACGTACAGGCGAAAAATGACATAATAAAATGTATAAAAACTGGTATCTTGAATATATCGAGTCTAAATGACACTAATAAACTTAAATACTGATTACTGTGCACTGACTTAATTGATAATGCCGCGCATTTAACAATGTAATTTAAGAATGTAAACCAACGTTTGCGTACACGCGAAACTGTCCTTAACAGAAACTTCGCTTTTCCTATTCAGACGCAAATAAAAACTAAAACCTTCAATTTATCAAGTCTATCTGAAACTAATGCACGTAAAAACTATAGAAGATACGGCAAAAACAATTAATTACATATCTCGTAACACTCTGAAGAAGACGTAAAATTCTGCTGTAAGCTGGTGTCCCAACGAGCAACAAGAAGCATGGAGTACCCCCCTCCTGCGCATGTCGGATTCACGCTAATGCATCTGCTGGAGTAGCGTCTGACGTCTACTGTGTAGTCAGCTGCAACCTCATAGTGTTATGTAAATTTGTGTGTGACATTCTTCAGGTAATTTATAAGCGTTTATAAACAGCAAGCAGGAATAAGTGAAGAAATGTGTTTCGTAAGTAAATTAACATGGTACTTAATTTGTATCACAGTAACACTTGAGTTTGATGAATGAGTGTAATAGTTCGCGAATATCTTGTGGCGACTGATGTTTGAGGCTGCTGTCTTTTTTATGTTTTAATTTTTAATGGGTACATAAGGATGAGATTCATCACCTAGTGTGCTTTGTGATGGTGTGTGAATGTTGTAGTTTTTCAGGTTATGTTCATAATAACTAAATACCCGAGTTGTTAGTGCTTGTTTTTGGCCTGTCCGGTAAAATCGCTACGTGTATCCGCGTAAAAGAAACGGCTGAGAGTGTAACGTGTTGTCAGGAGCAGTTCGTCATTGCAGTGATCTCCATGTACTTCGTGACTAACGATAAAAGGCGGACAGTGAAATCCAAACATTCGCTATGTTAGTACGGTTATGTTGACTTACTTAGCAGTAATAATGATTGTGATGATAATTTTCTGTGATGTGATGTAGACATATAGCGGCTCTAGATTGTAGGGCTAATGTAAGCACTATTTCAAGTGCCCACAGTTTCTACATCATTTCGTGCTTTGAGTATGTTCGCATGAAAGGAAATGCTGTAATTCTGTTGCATTTTGTTAGTTTTCACTGTGCTTTGATTACTCGTGTCGCTAGTATTCGTCGAATCGTGTTAATACCAGTTTGTTGTAGTGTGTGGGTTTTAATGGAGTTCTGTATTAGAGTACTGTAACATTATTTACGAACTGGCGAAATACAAGATACAGATTAACTGTAATTTGTCTAACATAAAGCATTACATATAATCGAAACTCAATAGATCATTCATCATAGTTACAGTTAGTATGAAGTCGTTTCAGTAAATCAGTTTTGTAAGAACATACTAACCAACGTTTAATCTTGATGGTAATCAAGAATGAGAACTACCGCATTGCAGTGTGCTGTCTACGGTACAGGTATATGGTTATCTTTAATAGCAGGTACAGATTCTAAAACGATGATGCTTACTGTAAATTGAGCATACATCCGTGAAATAATACAGATGAAGGAAGTTTCGGGGTAGTGCCTATGTTGGAAATGCATATTCACTGATAAACAATCCATACATCCTGATTTTCATGATGTCCCTATCACACAGAAATTAACACAATGAACCAAGTGTAGAATGAAATATGTGGTGTTATTAAGTAATATTGCTGCAATTTATTGACTGCTTTGATTGTTTGTAACGCTGAAGTTATTTTACGATTGTTCACTCTTCATGACCTGAGAAATGTAAATGAGTTTATATCACTAAGCACACTTTTCCTCAGCCACTTTGAATCTGCTTCCTGTGTAATCACCCATTTACTTCACGCAATAGATGAGTGAAAATACTGCCTTTGAGCTATACCTCGTGTACTTTTCTTATCTGATTGCTTTTTCTTTTCAGACTGTAGAACTGAAGCCATGGACCAGGAGCCAACTATGTGGATAAAAAAAGAGGGAACGGATGAAGTACAAACTGAGTTATGCTTCATGGTAAGTGGCTTACTTGTATTTCTTAAGTGTTTCATTAATTTCTGTGTCCAGTATGATGTGTGAATACATACAATTGATGTCATACAGTTGGAAACATGAATAATTCTGTTTACTAAACTGATGAACTTTGTCTTAAATATTGCATTTTGCACAGTACATTGAAATAAGCCTCGTATTAAACCTCACATAGAACTGAGAAAGAGTTTTAATTTAATGTTTAGTAAACATGGAAAACTTTTTTAATGCACAACCCAATTATACTGATAAAGTGGTTGCTATAAAGTGGGTATATTCTGCTCTGATACACTTCTTTTAAATGACAACCTTAATGTGCAACTTAAGAATAAATATGACTATAGTGAATCTTAGCAGTGCCATTAAATTTTATAAATGGTATGGCTGCAGTTAATCCATTATTGCAGTGTATTGTGGTATGAAATGAGAATTGTAATTTATTTATTGATAATGTAAAATAAATTGTTTATAAATAATTTTGAAGTGACGCTTGCATGGTCACTAATCTGAGAAGTACATTTTGTTTACTTTGAATATGTGAACAATATGTAAGTGGAACTGTCAGCAGTAAAGTTAAATTTCAGACAAATATCACATCATGGAAGCATAAATTGTTACACAGCAGAATGAATTTGTATGTTGGCAGCAAAGTTTTGATGGAGCCATGGGGTTACACATCAAATATTGACAGGTTTGTTCATAACCACTTTCTGCATTTGCTGCACATTGTTATGCATATTGTTTGTGAAACTGCCACAATGTTAAAGTTGCTGGTGTAAATAATCTTACATATACATGTCACTTAAAATCTAATGCAGTGCAACCGTTTGTAGGGTATTCACCTATCAGCAGCAAATAACTTCACTTGGTGCCACTAGTATTTTTATCCTGCCAACCAGAATTGAGGGTACTGACACAATCTCACAAACTACTTGTGTACTGTCTGTGCTGAACAAGTCTGCTTCAACATCCATCTTAGGTGCAACTGCAGCAGTACTGTGATAGCATTACTGCAGTATTTGCATTTGAATATATATGAATGCTTCATTATAGTTCATACAAACTTTGTGATCAGCTTGAATTCATTTGACACGCAGTATCACAACACTAATCCTAAACCATCACTTTGAGGACACGGTAGGAAAGTAAATACACTAAATTTTATGAAATACAGTAAAAGAGTGGTTAGACCCAACATAGTTCAGTCTTTGTCTTTCACTGCTGACGTAATAATGGTTTGGCATACAGAATGATATGTATGCACAACACACGTCATGTAAATGAAAAGCAATTTGAAGAGTCATTGACCTTGGACCTAAACTGGAGAACTATTCAAAGGCTACAAGGTTAAAATGTGGTGCTAGACCCACTTCCCCCTTGAAATATTGGTTGTGGTGGGAGTCTGATTCATAGTGCATCTCAAGGCCTAGCCTATGTTCAAAGGTGGCAGTGTGGCTGTGAGCTGACCAAGCCTTGATATGTGAAAGCTAAGTAACGGATGTGGTAACAAATTGACCAGTAGCACAGCCTAATGTTTACCAAAAAATCCAAATGGTGCCTAGAATGTAACTTTTACGTACAAGAAGACTTCTCTTACATTGTGTGCTGTGTTAGTGGGACTGAACTTCCTATGACCTTAAGAGATGCCTGTAGACATTATATTAAATGAAAGCCACCTTCTTTGCCAAATTAATTCAACATTAATTTTTAATTGGTATATATTTTGGGCTTGAGCACATGTGGGAAAGTAATGACACAAAATTTTTATTCGGAAATTATTGAAGCATTTTAATTAAAAGAATCTTAACATTTAACGTATTTATTCTTAATGTTTGTATATTTATTTCAAACACAGTCACCGTGGCACTGAACACCTTTCTCCCAGTGAGACACCAGGTTGTTGGTGTCGTCACTGTAGAATGCTTGATTTCGTTGGCAGACCCACAGCCTCACCTACGCTCACACTAATTCATCACTATCAAAGTTGAGTTCCTGAAGGTGTTCTTTAGGTTTTGCAAACAGTTGAAAATTCATTGGCTCAAACTGGGCCAGTATGGAGGATGATCAATAATAATGAATCAAAGGCGTCAGACTGTTGCAGGTGCAAAAAAAAAAAAAAAAAAAAAAAAAAACAGTTGTGTATGGTCTGGCATTGTCATGCTGAAGGAGAGGGTGCTCCACATGTGGATGAACTATTTTAATTGGTGCTCTGTTGTCTGAGGGTTTTCTCACGTGCTGACACAGTTAAATAACACACACACACACACACACACACACACACACACACGTTACACCCTGCAGTTCAGAACTGTTCATCAGGAGGGTGCTGCATACTGTGTCAGCAAAGTGGTAACATCAACAGTGTCATATGCATGACAACTGATATTAAGAACAGAATCAAAATTTTGGAGGCATTATTTTCTGGCACACCCTTGTAATAAATTGATGCATTTTACAATTGCCTCAAATGTTGCAGAATGGTTCCCTTGGCATTGCCCAGCATCCACTTGGAAGCCATAATACTAAATCCATATACACAGCAGCCAAAACATTATGATCACTGATCTACTATCAGTATAAACTCATCCAGGCAATAACATCTCACCTTGTCTTCTAGTCAGACACACGCACGTTGCATGGAGTATCAGTGAGCATCTTGTCTTGTTGTAAAATAGGAAATGCGCACATTCTGAGTTTGACCAAGAGCAGATTTTGATGGCCTGAAGGCTTGGTATGAGCATTTTGGAAGCTGCACAGCTTGCTGGGTGTTGAAGTAGTACTGCGGCAGTTGTCTTCAACACATGGCAAAACAAAGGTGAGACCATGGCCAGACATTATGGGGTTGGGCAAGTACTCCTCATCACAGACGGTAGACATCATAGGCTGGGCAGACTGCTAAAACAAGACAGGCAACAAACTGTGGTGTAACTAACATCAGACATTAATGCTGGGCAGAGTACAATTGTGTCTGAATGCACAATGCTCCAAACACTCCTAATGATGAGTCTGTGCCGCTGATGACCCACGCCGTGACATCGACAACATCTGAAATAGGTATGTAACTATTGGCACTGGATGTTGGCACAATGGCCGAGCACTGCATGGTCTGATGGATCCTGATACCTTCATCGTGCCTTTGGGAGGGTGCATTTCTGTCACCCACAAGGGAACAGCCTCTTGACTCCTGTACTGTCGGGGCCTCCATTATACTCTGGGAAACAGCCACGTGGCCACCCATGGGTCCAGTGGAGCTCGTGTGAGGTACTGTGTCACAAAAGAAGTATTGTAAACTGGTTGCAAAGCACATCCACCCCTTCTGTTGTTGTTGTGCCCTTCAGTGGCAAGACTGGATTGATGCAGCTCTCCATGCTACTCTATCCTGTGCAAGCTTCTTCATCCCTGAGTAACTACTGCAACCCACATCTTCCTGAATCTGTTTAGTGTATTCGTGTCTTGGTCTCCCTCTGATTTTCACCCTCCACCCTTCCCTCCGATACTAAATCAATGATCCCTTGATGGCTCAGAACCTGTCCTACCAACCAGTCCCTTCTTCTACAGGGTGGCGCACGAAATATGTTACCATTTTGATTTTGAATATAAACTCTATTGTCAATACAATCTGAAAGGAACATATACTACAATGAAGAGCTGTCCATGGAGATTTGATCTAACTCAGTACATGCTCAGTATGTCCACCATTTCGTTTCCTAACTTCCTTCAAACGAACACTGAAGTTAGTGAGTACCCTACGGCACATGTCTTCCGTAATTTCACTGCAAGCTATAAAGAATAAGTCTTCTGAGCCCCATTAAATCACATGGACATTTCAGGAAATTTTTTTCCTTTAGGTACCCCCAACGAAAAGAGTCACATGGATTGAGGTCTGGACTATTGGGGGGCCAATTTTGTCCGTCATTGAAGTGACCTGGCAACCTGAGTGAAATGATCTGCATGTTGAAATGCTCGTGTAAAAACTCCAACACAGTGTTTGCAGTATGTGGCCTTGCTCCATCTTGCATGTTGGAGGGCAAGGCAGTAGCAAGAAGGTGTGGAATGAATCTATTGCAAAGCATGCTCAAATAATGTTCAGTGTTCAGTTTCTTGAAAGAAAAAGGGTCCAGTAAGTCTGTGACAGGAAATTGCTGCCCACGCTGTAATCCTCGGAGCATAATGTCGTTCATGAAGCACTTGTGGGTTTTCAGTGGCCCAAAAGCGTGCATTTTATTTGTTAACCACACCGTCTAAATGAAAATGCACCTCATCTGAAAACCAAACGTTGTTGAGAGTTTCTTCCCTATCCTCCACCCACTGAGCAAACAGTAGTCTCTGCTGCTTGTGTTCTTCAGTGAGCTTCTGTGCACAGGCCATCTTGTATGGGTACAAGTGGAGGTCACTTTTAAAAATGCATTGAATGGAGCGATTGGATATTTCCGGTTGCACTGCTGCCTTTCTACACAATTTCCCGGGACTTCTCTGTACAGCAACTCGTACTGCTTCAATATTCTCCGGCGAACAAACAGGCTTAGGCCGAGGTCGCTTTGGATCCAATACTGTTCCTTCCTGTACAAATTTATCATACAATCCGTGAATGGTCTTCTTGCAAGGGACCCATCGTGTGTTAAACTGTTGTCGAAAACGCCTCTGAGTCACAACAAGGCTTTTCGTTTCATGAAAAAGTAACACAATTGCCGATCGTTGCTGTGTCATCAGTCTTCCATTGTCAGCCATTGCTGGTTACAAGTCTCCTAGTGGCAGTATCGTGAATTACATGTCATTTCGTAACTCATTTGTTTTTCCAAGCTCTGCTGGTACTGCTGTAGAGATCCCAGCAGAGTATTTAATGTGCGTCATAAATTGTAAAACAAACAATTGGTAACACATTTCGTACACGACCCTGTAGTTAAGTTGTGCCACAAATTCCTCTTCTCCCCAATTCTATTCAGTATCTCCTCGTTAGTCACATAATCTACCCATCTAATCTTCAACATTCTTCTGTAGCACCACGTTTCGAAAGCTTCTGTTCTCCTCTCGTCTAAACTATTTATCGTCCATATTTCACTTCCATACATGCATACACTCAATGTAAATACTTTCAGACTTGGGTTGTGCAGTGTTCAATATAAAATTGAGCCACATTGTGTGAGCCTTGTTGTGAAAGATAAGCACAGCCTTCAACTTGCAGTTCACCTGGTCAGCAAAGTATGCCGGTAAAAGGATTTGTGGTCACATGTTTAATTTCATTGTCAAAGCAGAACCTCGCAAATAGCTGGGGAACAGAAGCTATCAAGCATCCTCGGTGGCCTGGAAACAGAAAAAATTCATAACAAATGCTGGCTAACTACCAGGATGGTCATTTCTCTGCTCGGAATGTGTCAAAAAAAAAAAAAAAAAAAAAAAAAACGAGAAAAGTCATCCATGATAACTAGTAGGTGCCTAAAACACACACACACACACACACACACACACGAGGAAGTGGACCTACATAATCCATACAAAGTTAATCCATCAGGCATTCCTAACGGGTAGACTCTAAAAGCCCCTTGAGCGAATTCAGGTTGGGCTCAGCTCCCTTACAGCTCTCACACTCCTCCACCAAACTCTGGACAGCTTTATTCAGGGAGGACCAGGTGACATGTTGAGTGATCTTGACCCCACCAACCTCCAGTCTTGCTTATACAGGGAGGACCAGGTGATGTGTTGTCTGATCTTAACAACAGTTTTATAAATGCCTAAGAGGGTGTTATGGAAATAGTGAGCCAAAACCTAACTAAGAGCTTGATTGTCAGTCTCTAAACAAAATTTCTTGTGTTCAAAATAAAATCTGAATTTCTTAAGGGCAAACATAACCGCCAAGGCTTCCCATTCATACATAGAATATTTCATCTCCGCAGGTGAAAGTGTTCCGGTGCATTGCTATAGGGCATCAACATGCAACACCCCTGCCATTCTGTTCCTGCAGGAGGACAGCTACCAGTTTCTACTCCAGAAGAATTAGGTGTCTGTCTGCAAGAAGACGGGTTGATGGAGGAGATAGAGAAGATTCAAAGAAGAGCGGCGCGTTTCGTCACAGGGTTATTTGGTAACCGTGATAGCGTTACGGAGATGTTTAACAAACTCAAGTGGCGGACTCTGCAAGAGAGGCACTCTGCATCGCGGTGTAGCTTGCTCGCCAGGTTTCGAGAGGGTGCGTTTCTGGATGAGGTATCGAATATATTGCTTCCCCCTACTTATACCTCCCGAGGAGATCACGAATGTAAAATTAGAGAGATTAGAGCGCGCACAGAGGCTTTCAGACAGTCGTTCTTCCCGCGAACCATACACGACTGGAACAGGAAAGGGAGGTAATGACAGTGGCACGTAAAGTGCCCTCCGCCACACACCGTTGGGTGGCTTGCGGAGTATAAATGTAGATGTAGATGTAGAAGAACATGACCTCAAAATTGGGTTTGTCTAATACTAGTGGGTTACTAAGCACCACCTTAATGGCTTCAGAAGATTCTGGATGACTTTCATCCCATATGAAATTTCTTAAATCGTTAAGGCACCCCACTAATTTAATAAAATTCGGCACAGTCTTTCGAAAACAAATTTGTCATGCCTATGTACCGTGCCACACCTTTCTTATTTCTAGGAGCTAGAAATTTTCGCAAATCACTAGTATGCTCCTGGTCAATTTCAATCGAATCAGTGAAACTAAAATGTCCCAAGGATGAAACCTATGTGCCAGTGTCATTTTAGATGGTTTCACACTAAGTCCCACCTCCCTCTGGTAAACCAGAACTGCCTCAAGATGTTGCAGGTGTTCAGACAGACTAGAACTGTAAACAACCATGCCATCTAGGTAATTAGACACACACTTGAATGTGAAATCACCCATAACACAATCTAGAAGGCAAGACATAATGGTAACTCCTGTTGACAAACCATAGGGCACCCTGTTAAAATTGTGGAGGCTCCAATCTGTACAGCAGGCAGTAATATACTTGGAATCCTCTGTTAACATGATCTGATAATATGAGAGATTGAGATCCAGGACAGCAAAATACTGAGCCTGACTGAACCATAAAAGAATTATGCAGATTGGGAAGTGGCACAGATTCCAAAACTACGTTCTCATTAACTGCACAATAACCCACAACAGGATGAAACCCCCCACTGCTGCCCATAGGTACTGAGAATATGGTAGAAGCATAGGCTGAAGTTGAGGGCCTGATGACCCCATTGAACAACACAGTATTAATCAAAGCACATATACATTTCATCTTTGATGGAGAAAACCTCTCTTGAATGTCATTTGTAAGGCAAATATTGTACTGGATTTTATCGGTGATGTCCAATCTGTTAGTTAACATCTGCGGTAACCGATCAAAAACTTCCAATACCAGCATCACCTCTACTGGATGAAGGTGACTGAGCTGAAATGGCAAACATTGCGGTAACACACTATGAGTTCCTGTGGCAACCTGACAGGAGCACAATGTGAATGTTTCATCTGGGTTAAATTTAAAATAAACAACCCTGCCTTGACAAACTAGCACAAACCCACTACCACTTATAAAAACACACTGCAAAATTAAGTTAACTGAAAGATTTTTAGTTACTATCCACTTCACAGGCCAAGAAAATTTTCCAATACTCAGTTTTGCCAACCAGAGGCAACATGTGCCCAGTGAGAGCTCAACATTGGGAGGAAAGATGCAAACAAGGCAATTCACAGGTATGACGGAACTTCAAATGCCACAGATAATCTAAATGAGAAACTGAACTACCAGAGTTGAGGGGGGCACACATTCGTTCCTGGTTAAGTTGTACCCAAAGACAAGGCAGGGGTTCCCGTACCTCGGACTTGGCACAGATCCAGCCCTTAGGCAGTAGAACACTACCGTGCCTCTTCTATTCTGTGTGATGTCGGCTGTTTGATTCTCCTTCCATGTAACCAGACATCGCCATACAAAATGCCCCTCTTTGTTACACTGGAAACACATCCTACACTTTTTCCTTATGGGTGGCCCCCTTTTAAATTGCTTGGAATTTCGATCCCCATCCTGATAATGACACTTAAACCCCCATCACTGGTGGTCTGCGAAACTCGGACTTCAATAGCGGACACCAAAGCCTCTAATTCAGTAAAAGATGTGCATTTATTAGTGAAGGTAATCCATGAACAGTCCGGTGGCTGCATTTTCTGTAATATATTATTGAGTATTTGTGTCTCTGTGACATGCAATTCCAGGGATGGAATGGTCATATGCATTCATCTATGAACCTAGGAAAAGGTTCATGAGGAAACTGCAATAGCCAAAAATGTTTATGCCTGAGTAGCCTCTTAATACGAGGTGACAATTTCAGGCCAATAATTGATTTTTACAACTCCCTTGATGTTGCACTTTCATGTAAAATTCGATTGAAAACATGGCTTAACACAGGGGGTACAGCATCTGAACAACAACATTGTCAGTGATGGCCAAAGTGTCAGCATGAAACATTAATTTGACCATGATCCATATGATGGATGTCACCTGTCTTTAAATTCTACATTGAAAGTTCTATTATAGCTTGCAGCAGTAACATTATTTGGTACGGTAATTTCCCAAATGAATTCTCCTGAGGTCCTTAAAGGTCTCCGTAGCATTCCTACTACTTCCAGCAGTTATATGTTGGTGGGAGAATCTTGTTCACCACCTATTGCTCCTAATTTGTCTAAATCAAGGCAGCTGTGTCTGTAACTGCAGAGTTAATGTAATCTGCTCGGAATAGAGATTACGTTGTGCAATACCGCACAAGTGATTATCCCAATGGATCAATTGTGCCTGAATTTTAAGTATTTGCTTATGATGGGGCTGACTACTTTCTAAACATACTACATTCTGACACAAGATTGTCATGGCCAGAGCTCAGGCAGCTAGTGCAACATATACCTCCATGGTGCAGTTGGTACTAATCACCAAGGGGTGGTCCACAAGTTTGGCAACACTGCCCTTACATGGAAGCTGACAAACTTTTAATTCATAGATAAACTGTTGATTTTTCAGTGAGGACAAACTGGGACAGTTGTGGGACCCCATGTTCAGCAGTGGATACCTGCACACACACACCTCATGGTGAATGACAGTATGACACCTTCCCCCTTTACTTCAAGGAAAATAACCATCCTCTGTTACCAACCAAACATCCAGCAGGAAAAGGGGAAATTAAGTGGAAGGACTGGATGGATTGGGGTTCACATGAGTCTCCATTGTTTATTAAAATGTTTTTATTTAAGAAAAATAACTAAAGTCAGATACATTAGCAGGATTACAAACAACACTCCGAACTTTCAAATTTAAGACATTACACACCTTAGTTTAGTGACAATTTAAATAAGGCAATAGTTAAAGACAAAAGCTGTGTCTGACACCAGTTCTTAGATTTTAGATTCAAAATTTCCATCTTCACAAACCGCAACTGAGAAAATGCTTCAACAAATGAACAAATAATTATCTGGAAACAGATGTCTCTTTAAGACAACACAGAAGCCTAACTCATCTCAAAGGTTAAAACGAAATAGCTATACTGGAAGACAGAGCAATTTATAGCTGCCTCGGGACCCCTAGAAAAAGGAAATTCTTAAAATACACCTCCAAGTGCATCTAGATAATTTAATAAAGTAAACAGGTGCACTGAGTTCTAGAGCTACCTTCAGGCAGGCAGACAGAGCAAGTCTCTTTAAATCTTGCACCAGTGAGCAGTTAAGTAATTAACAAGAGAATGAGCGTGCACAGATCGATATAACTGGCTTCAGACACAGTGAAAATTCTAAGGCATACTGTAGAAAATCCCGAAGTGATTCAGTATGTGAATGTGCATGCATAGCAGCTCAAGAACACCCTTGAGAAAAGGTCACTCCATGACAACTTTAAAATAACAAACAGTTGAACAATTAAATCTGGTAATCAGCAACTCGCCCTGAGGTGGTATAAATTTCTTTCACTCTACGCCTCACAAATGGCCAGTGAACGAACACAAAAAACATTCAGTGCTCAGTAACACTTGATGGTTTTACACATTTTGCTTGTTCCAGTCTGTGAGCATCAAATGTGCCTGTTACTTACCAACAGCCTATATTTTCACAAGTCTGGATGACATCTGAATGTGACGTGTGATTCACATAGAGATGATCAGCATGTGACCATTCTAACAGTGCTCAACAGTATGTACAACAAAGGCACTCGACCCAACAAACCCCCAAAAATCAAAATGTACAAAATTTTAGTACAAATTTCGAATAGTGATTTACGTAACTTGAGTGAAGGCAGCCCATCGGTAGCTGGCAGTGGTGAATTCCAAGAGGCTGATGTACAGAGGCAATGTTAAGAGCCACAGCTTGATAAGCATGCCCTGAGTCCAAGTCCAAAACAATCAAAGTGTGCCACAACAGTAGAAAACTGGAGCAGGCTAAGGAGCATCTAAATTCCACTGTCATTCTCACTTAATGCAACTGCACGGCCACAATAGTGGGGTAGATCAATTCGTCAGATGATTCTCATCAAAAATTCGGTCTAAGGCTAAACATGGTCACACTTAAAACAGTATTCAGGATTACCAAATCATCGAATCCACTGCTGAACATGGGGAATTGAATAGCAATAACAAGCTTGTCTAGTTGCTAGACATTACCCTAACCCCTTCCAAGGCAATGTCACAAGGTATTAAGTCATGCAACACAGCTGAAATCGGGCAGTTTTTCAGATGAGAAAGCTTGTTGCATAATGTGACTTCCACAGAGAACAACAAATAGCAAATACAGATAGCCAAGACCACACCAATGTAGTGTCTTTTGTTAACACCTGTGCCTGCAATTATTAACTTGACAGAACTTTTGAAGGGCTATTAGTCACTCCATTCTGTCAATTTTGGCTGACTGGCAAATACTGTCGACGTACCCTGTGTGGCTCTATCGTGCCCCATGGCACCACGAGCTCCAAGCCAAAGAAGTGACATCACCAGCTGCAGGATGGGAATTCAAAGAGGTAGCCCGCCATGCCTCAGATAGTAATAATAATGAAATCATAATCATCATTATTTGTACTAGTATATTAGTGTTATTGTAGGCAGTTAATTAATACGAAGGTCAATTAATAACATGTTGCTGTATTCTTTCTATCTTCTGCCCAGCATCTCTCTTCAAGGCATCTTCTTTGCGTACACCATTTTGCTTCATTATTTTGTCGATATGCTTTTTCTGAAAGTTAAGTTTCTATCAGTAAGATGATTTCCAATAAAAAATTATTCTTTGGCTGCTAATTATCTAACATCCTCAACAGATCCCAATATCAGTTTAATGATTTTCTTCCTATGCTATTACTGTTTCATTTGTTCTCATTCCAGCACTTCCTTTGACATTATGGGTTTTTCAGTCTTGATATGCTGGTGCTGTTCCATAAATAATCTTTCCATAACTTTGTCTTCTTTTGAGATCAAGCAACTAAACCCATAGTTCAGATCCACAGAATAGGACTGGTGTAGCCTGTAGCTTACTCTCTCTTTTTGTACTGTTAGAAACATGCTTGTCCCAACAAAAGGAATTCATGAAGTTAGAATAGTATTAAGTAATGTGCCAAGGTAGCATTCAGTGCAACAAGGTTTTGATGTAACTATTCTAGACATTTTATGATTCTGATCATACATTTTATGATTCTGATCATAAAAGTAGTATGAGTGATGTGGTACTTGACAGTCCAGTTTCTGCTCCCTCACACAGTTGGTGTAAACTGTATTGTAATTTGATATGAACATCATCGATTTTATGAACAACATTGAAGTCATTGTTTCAGGTAGTAGCTGTGTTATTTTACTTGATTACACTACCATTATATGTATATGTAGATAATCAAGCTAGAAAATATGATTGAAAACAATAGCATAGGGAGAAGGCTGAAATGAAAGATCATAATGAATTTTCAAAGGCGTTGTTATTAATCAGTCTTACAATTTTTTGCTGCCTCCCAGTGAACTATACCATAGTGAACTCATCACTGAGAATTTTGAACTCAAAAGAGAACACTTAACAATAACTACTATTTAGTTATAAAGTAGTGTGACGGTTGGGGTTTATCTGTGTGATACATTTTATATAATATGGGAGGACTGTGACTGTTAAAAGTACTTATTACAGTTTGTTATTTTTGCCACAGGCCCAAGTTTACCCATGCAGCATGAATGTAAAAGAAGAGTTGGAGAAGGGCGTGAATAAAAAGGTAATTTTAGAATTTATGTGACTACATGGAAGTAATCTTGCTGAGCTGTGGTGAAAATAATGAGATGGTAATCAATTGTGTGTGTATCCACTTTAGCAGTCCTGTTTTTACTTTAGGGTAAAGTTGACAGTGTTACAGTATTACAGTATGCTCCAGGTTGGAAACGAGGAAACAGGTAAAATAGAATATTTTGTTACACTTTACCCATATGGATTTAAATATTATCTTTGAGCTGGTGAAGTAGTTTAGCTTGTGTTTGTAGAATTGCTTCTTTACGTTATAAGCACAAATAAAAATTAAATGAGATAGCATTGATGAAGTCATATGAAAATTGGTACCAAGTTCCAAGACTCAGGCTATGATTTCCTGTTTTAATGAGTAGTTCCCTTAATGGTTCCGTGTATGTGAACTCCAGCATTGGATGTTTTTATTCACAATGTGATACTGCTGTGACAGTTACAGAATCATTCAAGAGAAATCTACTCAAAGTGATGCAGAAAAAGTAGGTGATCCTAACCTACTGAGTAGAGACTAAGATGTCTGTGCGTACATTGCAAGTGGTATGGACAGGCAGTCGTGTGAAGTACTTTTGAACAGTTTCCTGAAAACTGTCGTAAGGTGCTAGTTTAACAGCCCATACAAAATTGAAATAGTTGAAACACTGCAACTATAAACAGGCTTGTCCTTACAGATGGTATTAGTAGAGAGAGGGGCTAGTGATCATGATGCCAGCACAGCAACAATGGTAAATGAAACTTCTTGGCAGATTAAAACTGTGTGCTGGACTGAGACTCGAACTCAGGACCTTTGCCTTTCACGGGCAAGTGCTCTACCATCTGAGCTACCCAAGCATGACTCACACCCCGTCCTCATAGCTTTACTACTGCAAGGTTCGCAGGAGAGCTTCTGTAAAGTTTGGAAGGTAGGAGACGAAGTATTGGCAGAAGTAAAGCTGTGAGGAGGGGGCGTGAGTGACGTTTGGGTAGCTCAGATGGTAGAGCACTTGCCCACGAAAGGCAAAGGTCCTGAGTTTGAGTCTCGGTCCAGCACACAGTTTTAATCTAACATGAAGTTTTAAATTAGCACACACTCCGCTGCAGAGTGAAAATCTCAGTCTGGATGGTAAATGAAGTTAATGAATCCTTTAAGAAGGCTAGGTGAATAGATTTGCTAGAAAGAGCAGGTAAGTAGTTGTTAGCATCCCATTCAAACAATGAGAATGTCATTTACTTCCAATATGATTTACATAGAGGAAGATGGACAAACACTAAATGGACTGTAAATCACACACTGAATAAGTATGTGGTGAGTAACTGGATTACAGACAGAAAAGACCCACTGTGGTTTCATGTCAGAATTCGGAAAACACTGAGGAAGCAGACTGTTGTTCACTCAGTTCAAAATAGTATGCACAGTGGTGACAGGCAAGTGCTAATGGAAATTCTTCTGTCTGTAAAAAGATCTATGCGTGAAGCATACAACTACCACCATCATACATGAGCAACAGATTTTACAGAGAACATGAGACATTTCTGGTCAAAGACTTCTATCCAGGCAGTCACTGACCAGTCTGGTGTGGCCTTGGAGGAAAGCAGATGATGATCACTAACCCCTCTCTGTATTGAGTTTTCAAGTTTTTGCAGGAGGATCATACAAACATATTGTTCTTTCACTGTCACACAGACTCCTGTATTGGGAACATAGTAATAGGATCCCTGGAGTAGAGAAACAACTGGAAGAGTTGAAAACATAGTAGTTGCCATGTCCAAACAGAATCACAAATCATTTGTCCAGAGAGTACTCTACAGCATTGGCCTCGTACTTAGCTTGCATTTATTGCAAATCTCTCGCCTAGTGCAAAGACCCAGGCAGCTGGGAAAAAGTTCAGGTGGCTTCTGTATATATGAATGGTGAAAGAACGTACCTGCAAAATTACAGAACAATATCATAATGCTTATTTGCTCCAGAGTTCCTGAACATATCCTCAGTTCAAATATAATTAATTTCTTTGAGACAGAAAAGTTTCTATCCACAAATCAGCATTGATTTTGTGCAATACTCATCTTGGTCCTCTGTAAAATTACGTACTGTGAACCATGGATGATGGGAAACAGGCTAGATTCCACATCCCTATATTTCCGGGAAGCATTTGAACAGTGCACCACTGCATACGTTAAATAGAGGTATGAGCATATGGAATAGGTTCCCCGATATATGAATGGCGCAAAGACCTCTCAAGTAACAGAGGCCAGTACTTTGATCTCAACAGCGACTGTTTTCTCAGAGCCAAGAGTATCATCAATAGTGCCACAGAGAATGGTGCCATATCTATATATGAAATGATCTGATGAGCAGCATTCTGTGTCTGTTTGCTAGTGGCATTGTGTGTGGGGAAGGGTCATCACTGAGTGACTACGAGGATACAAAATGACTTGGACAAACTTTTTATTTGGTGTGATGAATGGCAGGTGTAGAAATATTCAAGTAAATGCAGATGAGTAGGAAAAACTGTCCCATAATGTTAGAATACAACATCAGTACTCTACAGATTGACAGTCTGGTCAATAAAATGTTTAGGTATAACATTGCAGGGGCCGGCCGGGTTGGCCGAGCGGTTCTAGGTGCTACAGTCTGGAACCGTGCGTCCGCTACAGTCGCAGGTTCTGATCCTGCCTTGGGCATGGATGTGTGTGATGTCCTTAGGTTAGTTAGGTTTAAGTAGTTCTAAGTTCTAGGGGACTGATGACCTCAGAAGCTAAGTCTCATAGTGCTCAGAGCCATTTGAACCATAACATTGCAAAGTGATATGAAGTGGAACAAGCACGTAAGGATGGTAGTAGGATGGGGAATGATCAACTTTTTTTGTATTGGGAAAACTGTGGTTCATTTGTAAGGGACACTACATATAGAACACCATAGAATTGCCTAGTAGTAATAGTAGTAGTAGTAGTAGTTGTTGTTGTTGTTGTTGTTGTTGTTGTTGTTGTTGTTGTTGTTGTTGTCGTCGTGGTAATAGATGCCATCCACGATGCACCGTTTAGTGGCTTGCACAGTTTTAATGCAAACGTACATGCACAGCAGCCAGAAAGAAGATAAGCAAGCTGCAGATTCCATGTGAAATGCATTCTCAAGCTTTATAAGTTTGGAAAGCCCGTTTGTAAGGCTAATAAGTTGTTAACTGGCGTATCTGACAGAGCCAACGATCGGTCATCTGCTTGTGTCAAGAAGAGAATACATGAAAGAAAGGTAAACATAAAATTAAACTAGAGGTGAAGCTGTCATCAGCCTGGAGGTTTTGAACACTGGAGTTCATTACACACAGTCCTGCTGACTACCATTTGCTGTTACCCTCTTTCCACCTCTGAACTGATTTACCCAACTAGTTACAAAGTACCTGCCGTTCACTGATCAAGGACCTTTGGATATGTAGTGCCACAATTACCCATTGAGCCACCAAGTTCTAGAAAAAGGCAGAAGCATTTAGCAGTAAAGTCCAGAGTTATAATCCATATAATTCCATATGGAATGCACTCCAAAAGTAGATGATGAACACACCAGAGGTCACATGACCATAAAGTGTAGTTAGCAGATTCAGTTACACAAAAAACGGTGCTGAACTGACACCTCTCTGCCATCCGAATTGTTCATTTATGGGACAGTGGTTTGGACATGTATAGAAACAGGCAAAGGTCATTCCAGTTTGTAAGAAAAGTCACAGGAAATACGTGCAAAACTACAGACATCCTAGTTGGTGCGAAAATCTTCTTGGATGATTTTGTGATCCTGTATGATGGCTCTTGAAAAAAATCAATTCATTTGGAAGAATGGAAATCGATCCCATAATTACTGGTCATGTGAAACTGTTTAGTCTGCTTCTCCACAGTGCAGCCACAATGTAGTCAGCCTGTAAAATGAGACCATAGTCTGAAGCAGTATCTGTGGGAAAGATAGCAAAGTTGATGTGCCTTTCAATGACTCAGCACTTCTGCTATGCAGTTAGTCATTACTTTATGCTTTAAATTACATGAAAACAGTAAGATACATTAGATACATTGTAAACTATACAAGTACCTTCTCTTGTGATGGTGTCCAACATTCATAGCTAACCCACAAAACATATGGAATGAAAATGAATTTTTGCATAACTGCCTACTTATTTGTGGCAAAAAGTATTTTAAGTATAGTTATATGTTGGCAATATAAGAATATTATTGAGTCTGAGAATCCTACTTTCACTACTGTTTGGGGGTTACCACCAATAGCATGCGCTTTCATTTATTGCACAAATTTCATCCATAATCATTCTTGCCCTTCGTCTCCCTTCCACTCTTCTGACGCTACCATCCCAGAGGTGTGTCATCTGTCTTCAGTGTACATTCCATGGCTTGCTAAATATTTCAAGGGTTTCTGCTCAAGGTTTCAGCCAGCTTTGGTCCAAGAGTATTTTGATCATGACAACTTTCTTGGGGGGCATTACATTCAGGAACTACAACTACATCAAGAATTTACTGTTAACATGTTGATGGTAGTATGGTCTTCACTTTGTATGCAGTCTGACTAGCGTGCATTCATCAGAGGATCTCAAACAACTGCCTAGCCTAAAAAACGCTTGCTTTGTGTAGTGCACCACTGATCCATCAAGTATTCCTACAATTCTCCACCTCATAACGCATTTCCAGCAGTCTGCAGTTTGGGCAATCAGAGAAGCAATGATACCTTTGGTTGAGTCCCTCCACTCACGCCAAACCAAAGGACTTGAATCAATTCTGGGAATTCTGATACAAACTGTGTGTGCTACATGCACTCGTGTGACACAAGGGCTCTTCACCATTTGTGCTACCTCTCAATATAAACTGAAGATGGCCTCAGAACCCAAACAATGGGTGTCATTGGCATGAACATCAGCCACAACTTGTAGACAGCCACACCCTGTGTGTTTCGTAGCCACAGGCAGGACATTTTCCACGTCTCAGATGAGGCTCCATGGCAGACATATTCAGTACACATAGGATTCATTTCCAGTCCTGGATGCTATTTCCCCAGGGAGCTCCATAACGCATTTGATGTTGGAGATCCTGATTAACTAGAAAACTTCTCTCCACTTGGGCCTGTCTGGACTCTGATGAATGAACACCTGCCAGTCCACTCGCAGGGCCAATGGGTGAGGCAGCCTCCACATTTACTCTCTGCCTCAAACAGCACTAACTGTTACGACCCATTCCTCACCATTTGGTGAGGACAACTCAGCCACATTGGGTACACCACAAGGTGTTTTGACAGGAGAGCCAGTGGGGAAAATAGGTAGCACCTTAGGCATCCCATGTGATGAGCCAGATTCTCGGCCCCCACTACTACAATAGGCAGCAGCCTGAATGCTGCTGAACGTGGCAAAAAGCATCTTCAGCTGTTCATGAACTGAGGCCAGCTCCTCCATCTGCACACAGTGTGCACACAGTATATCCATTCCAGTACTACTATTCAAGAATTAACAGTAAAACACACAGAGAAAGCAATATATTTAGCTTGCTATTGTTCTGATGTTTCACCAGTGGAGGCTAATGCATTATTTCACTGTGTAGATTTTAATTAAAAGAATTAAGAGCTGTGCAACAGACCACGATTACACTTTAAAGTTACTAAAATATGGGATTGCACCTCTTGACTACAAAAGCATGGACGGAATGTAATCATAAAATGAGATGGGGTGAGGGAGAGAGGGAGGGAGGGAGAGAGGGTACAAGTCCATTACCTTCACTTTTCTGCCTATAATGCTTCTAAAATTAATGATCCAAACAAAGAGAAAGAAAGATTCATGTCTAGCAAGAAGCCATATGCTTGAATATTTGTGGTACCTCAACTGCAGATTTTTCAGCACTCATTTAACTTTAGGACTCTGTATCTCAAGATGAACAAAAATGGACTTGTACCACAATTGAAATAAGCCCTTCATATGTAACTTGATTCTGAAACAACCCTGATTAAATTACGGTATTGTTAGCAGTCAAATAATGTACGGGCTTCACCTTTGTTTCAAGTAATGGTAACCTAATGCATACATGCTAATTGATTTTGAGTGCTATGGGTGTTATTTCAGGCAGAATTTGGCTGCTCAGTAATGCTGCATTCAAGAAGCAGAGATTGTTGACTAAACAAGATCATGAAAGTTAGCCCGACGTAAAATTACATATTTTTGGTTAAATGTAAATGGAAGGAGTCACTATCACTGCAAAATAAATTTTTGTTCATATCTAATCTCAACATGTTAAATATGCATGTGTTGTCTGTTCTTTTGGACATGTCCAAGGGGACAGACAGTATTTTGATCCTGCAGCCACAATGACTCAGGGAAAAAGGAAGTAGAGACATTAGTTGTCTGTGGGCATTAATTTACATCAATGGGGAGGGTTGAAAATTTGTGCTGGACCAGGAATTGAACCCAAGTCTCATGCGGACTGGGCATTGGCAGTGACGACTATGCCATCTGGACATAGTGGTCATCACATCTGCATGGACTACTCTAGCATGCTTCCTGTCAGACCCAAATTCTGAACTTACACACCACTGACGCAGTGCTCATGCTCATGATCTTCCTTACACATGGTGTCTCACTGGTTCCTGTAAGAGTTACTGTGGTGTGCATCTACACTGAAAGGGGTGTGCATCTACACTGAAAGGATCATTGGCTGACATCACCTTAATTATATATGTGGTGTCCATTCTTATCATAGCCAGCGTTGTGGACATGAATGTGTAATATCGGCATTCCCTATTTGTGATCATTTCTTGGTAAAAACAATTGTCACAATATGGTATAATTTTGCTTGCTGGGATCAACCCACAACAATGGGGACAAACATTCAGCCAGTGTGATATTCCTCCTCTCACTGTGCCATTATGGTCAACACTCACTCATTGTGTAGCTTCATCACTGCATCTGAAAGGGGCAACAATGCATACTGGGAGCATTAAGTGATTGACTACTGATACCTTGTATTTTCTACTGGTTTGAATAAAATATGCTTACCTTTCAGTAGGTAATTATGCATCCCCTACTGTGTTCTGCTGGTGTCACTGCAGTTTGAGCCCCTGAGACAAGCAGTTGCTGGCCATTTAAAACAAACAAAAGACAACTCTGTAATAGACGGCACAAATCTATGCATTACAGTTTAGTAAATGTGAGACTACATCTCTGAAACTTACTCATTGCTGCTACATAGGGACCCTACCATTTTCCAGAGATCAAAAACTAATAAAAGGTCTGATCTGAGTCTTAAACTCTGCTCAAAATTAGGTGATAGTAATTCATCCACAGCTTGACTCTACAAATTAAAAGATGTTCTCTTGCCTCACTAAGAAATGTTCATTGCCTCTTCAGCCAACAGCCAAAAAGTGAGCCTAGGATGTCCTCTGAGCCCAACCAACAGATTTTGTTGTTGCACAAGAACCACAGTTCACAGCTGGCCAATAGAACTTTACACCATATCTCATATGAGACAGTGGCGGATACAGAAAAACCTCAAGGAGGGCTCACTAAAAATATCTTGAGCTACCTTTACTTCTACTGTAATAAAATCAAATCATATGGAAAGTGTAAGAAAGTTTTATTTAAACTGATTATACACATATACAAGACAATGCCATCTTTTGATGTAAAAAAGTTAGAATTGTGGTTCTGTACCTTAAATGATGAATTCTATGCACATATTCTTTCTGACAAATTGGTTAATTACATTGTCAGCAGGACAAGCAATGTCAGGGTGAGTGTCCAACAGAGCTAAGCCATTAAGACGGATCCTCCTTCATTGTTGACCTCAGCCATGTCTTTGTACACCGCAGTGTTGAAAAACTTCTTTCTACTGTAGCAACAGACAAATATTTGGTACAGCGTGTGCAAAGTAGGATAGTCAGATCTAGGACAGAGAGACAAATCTTGCATAACAAAATCACAATCATTAAGGGCATTTATGCTCGTAGTTTGTATTGAAGAGTCTGTCCCATTAGTCTCTTTTTAATCACAAAGTGTGAGTCGTCTTCAAAATACAGTAGTTCAGTTAAGCACTGGTTTAGTTTATGCACCAGATCATTACCATCATGTTCCAGTAGTTGTGATGGAAAAAGGATGTTGAATTTAAAATCATAAATATATTCTTCAGCAAAATGGTCTCTCATGCCAGTTGTAACATGGTCCAGTGTTGGAATAAAAAGTTACTTTCCAATGTGTCATAGCATCATTATTATGATCGCATTATGGTGAACGTCGAATATAATTTTGCTTTAGCCATTGCCCAATGTCCAAGATATGGTCTTGTAAGATTTTGCTGACTGGATATGTTATGCGCATGTCACTTAGTGAAAATAGATTGATAAGAAACTTCCCCCCCTCTAACCTTCTCCCCCCCCACCTCCTCTCCCCCCCACCTCCTCTCCCCCCCACCTCCTCTCCCCCCCACCTCCTCTCCCCCCCCACCTCCTCTCCCCCCACCTCCTCTCCCCCCCACCTCCTCTCCCCCCCACCTCCTCTCCCCCCCACCTCCTCTCCCCCCCACCTCCTCTCCCCCCCACCTCCTCTCCCCCCCACCTCCTCTCCCCCCCACCTCCTCTCCCCCCCACCTCCTCTCCCCCCACCTCCTCTCCCCCCACCTCCTCTCCCCCCACCTCCTCTCCCCCCCACCTCCTCTCCCCCCCACCTCCTCTCCCCCCCACCTCCTCTCCCCCCCACCTCCTCTCCCCCCCCCACCTCCTCTCCCCCCCACCTTCTCTCCCCCCCACCTTCTCTCCCCCCCACCTTCTCTCCCCCCACCTTCTCTCCCCCCCACCTTCTCTCCCCCCACCCCTCTCCCCCCACCCTCTCTCCCCCCACCCCTCTCCCCCCACCCTCTCTCCCCCCACCCTCTCTCCCCCCACCCTCTCTCCCCCACCCTCTCCCCACCCACCCCGTCTCCCCCGCCCCAACCGACCACCCCGTCTCCCCCGCCCCAACCGACCACCCCGTCTCCCCCGCCCCAACCGACCACCCCGTCTCCCTCTCACACCCCTCTTCCCACCCCCATCTCTCTACCCTCCCAGCCCCCTTTTTCCCCTCTCCCTCTGTATGACAGTGTCATGTAGGCACAAGACACAGATGCCCTGATACGTCACTCTCTTCGTTTTTCAGTTTCTTAAAGACCCATTAAGGTTGGTTGGTTGTTTCGGGGAAGGAGACCAGACAGCGAGGTCATTGGTCTCATCGGATTAGGGAAGGACGGGGAAGGAAGTCGGCCGTGCCCTTTGAAAGGAACCATCCCGGCATTTGCCTGGAGCGATTTAGGGAAATCACGGAAAACCTAAATTAGGATGGCCGGACGCGGGATTGAACCGTCGTCCTCCCGAATGCGAGTCCAGTGTCTAACCACTGCGCCACCTCGCTCGGTACCCATTAAGGGCTGATGAACCTAGTGTTTGGGTAAAGCAAAATCCTGAACTGAAACACCATGCTGCCGGATCTGAGCATAATGTAAGTTTTCACACAAGCACTCTATTGTGCAGGAAGTGTAGTTAAGAAACTCTAGTTAGATATGTTATTTATAGGGTATTACCAATAGCATTTTAACAGCACTTGTAACAAGCCTATCTTTATGAACCTTGCATGATGAACCTTGCATTAATTTTTTATTGTGATTCTATGTAATGAATGCCTTAAGTACATATTTGGTGTCAACGGAGCAAGGAAGACTTCCTCTTGGAAGTAATTGTTAATCTTGTTACATGTCTGTGTCACAGTGCTGTAACATGTGGAACTATGAAATGTGATGGGTATATATTCTAGAGTTCCCAGTCACTATTCACTGTAGTATTTACATCATTACTGAAATCCTGCTGTGTAATTCCTTATGATTTTCCCCCAGTACACATGACATAAATTTGCATTGTTCCCTAAAGAGCAGGCACTGAAAATACATGATGATATGGCGAGAAGCTGTGTAAATAACATTAAATTTGGTTAATTTTGATGATAATGTGTGGAATGCCACATTCATTTGATTAATGACCAAAAATTCCTCTTGTTTATGGGTTTACTGTTGGAAGATTACTTGCATCTCTATATTATCTGAGTTTAATTTTGAAATGTTTCCACACACGTATATCAAATTTGTATATGGGAGTACGACCATCCG
The DNA here is from genome assembly GCF_021461385.2 of Schistocerca piceifrons. Classification (NCBI taxonomy): domain Eukaryota; kingdom Metazoa; phylum Arthropoda; class Insecta; order Orthoptera; family Acrididae; genus Schistocerca; species Schistocerca piceifrons. Next base: position 121,434,826 of record NC_060148.1, on the reverse strand, counting down.
ATAGAGTAGGCCATAGTGCCTCTGAAACCAGAGTGGATTATGTAACAGGTTTAGAAATTGAAAGTATGCCAAATAAATACTGCACAATGGCTGATAGCAAAATCAGGGGCAATAGAACTGATTTGGATGCATTCTGACACACTCTCTTCCCAATTGATAAGTTGGATGATACTAATGAGAAAGGAATATTGAGAGCTGTCATATACACACAGAAGATAGCAACCAGTTATGATTCACAGATTGTTTTCTTCTTTCAGTCTGTTGAACATCCATTGGGAATATCTTGGCCCAATGATTTTATCAAGGAGGATCCTGAATTAAATATAACTGAGAATACTGTAAGTATTTACATCTCTGATGTATTGCATGTATTCAAGTAGTAAGCCTTTTGTTAAGTCTGTAGAGTAAAAGATGCATTGCAGTGGAATTGTCACATATTGTCAGTTTTCTGGAATTTGTTGCTGTTCGTAATTGTCGAGTATTCTTGTACTCCTGCACTTGACTTTCATATCACCTCTCACGTTCTGACTGTTTTAAGTAGAAGTGGTTGGAGACTAGTAGCTGGTATAATCCTGTTCTCTGTAGCCCTTGTTGATATCAACTACATTGTATAATGGTTGTTTGTGATGGTCACGAAATTCACATTTAGATGAAGTGTAAGTTCTAATAGTGTAGGTGATTTGAGAAATATTAGTACTTTCAACAACTTCTGATAAATAGAATTCAAAAGAACACTGGCTGTTCTTATATTTTGTGTGAATCATAGTTATTCTTGAGTTTGTCGTAAAATTTTTTTGGGATTTGAAAAACAGAGATGAAATTTGTAGGTTCTAGATCAGCCCCGATATGTTGACCACAACCTGTACATATTGTGGCAGCTTCAATGGTACCTGTTGTATTACTTATAAAATTTTCATTCGTATAAAAACTCTGTGTATGTCTTATGTCTTTTGGTGAATGACTATACATAGCTGAAGCCATGTATGACCTCACCGTTTGAGTCCTGGCAGATCTAAAGAAGAAAGATTATTTTTTAAATATGCTTTATGACCTTGCTAAGGGAAGGAAAAGCTCACATTGATAAACGTGTCACAGGAATGAAATTAGACAAGTATTGGGGAGCATTCAACACACATTTGCGAAGGTTGGGTACTGGCTCACTCTTGATCTCATTGTTCATAAACAAACTTGTTGCAGTTACAACGCATTCTTCAGGCACGAAATGTTGGCTTCTTCAACACAGAAATGTATGGTGGTTATACAAGAATACAGGTCAAGGAACCAAATGATCATGCTAGGAACAGCTCAGAGAGTGTGTAAAGGAGAGTAGCTGGTTCACAGCTAACAGGCCAAGACTTTGTCACAGAGACTCATGTTATGCCATTTTAAACAAATGAAAGGGATGCATTGGCATCGCAAGTAGACAGGACAGTAAGTGAAACAGTAGGAGTGTTGTTCCACAAGAAGGGTTTTACAGAAATGAGAATGCCATGCATAGTAGTCAGGGATGTGCATATGAGGAGTTTGGCTAAAACAGTGATCTGTAGTGTGTCCTAGGGCATAGCTGTAGTTATCAAAGTGGCTGGATTGCCATGAAAATACAAAAAGCCATATTGGCCTTTGTATGCAGCCCAAGAGATCACAAGCCGAGCAGTATGTCTCCATGGCACCAGGGCCAGAGGTTCAGGGATAGTGTCCACTGCATGGAGTGCTGCTCCCATAGCAAGCATTCAGAACAGTGTGTTGCTGATTGTGTGGTTTGGAATACCATGTCATGTGGTTGGCACTGAAATCACTGACATGTACCCCACTTGTTATTTTGAAAATATGTAACTTAGATTAACCCTTTCCACTCCAATGTCGAGTGCCATTGTTTTCCGCTCGGATGTCGAGCCTCATTCAACACGACTTTTCTAAGCTCTCAGACATATTTTGAGTCTACTAGGCATTATTGCTGCAGTGTGCTGCCATCTAGGAGAACTAGTGTTAACCCTGTCTCGAACAGTAGCAGCTGTGTTAAGTCAAAGATTGTAATTATTACGTTCAAGTCCACGCGCTCAAAATGGCTAGTTCTTCTTGTAGTCCTTTCTGAGGAAGAGATTTTAGATCTTTTGGAGCACTCTAAGTAAAAACGAGAGTGAAAATTATTTTGATTATGATAGTGATTCTTTTCAAAACAATTCGAGTGACAATGACAAAGAAAACAGCGGCAATGTGCATGTTTCTAGTGATTCAGCAGAGATTCGTGGCGAATGTAGAGCGACACTGACACTGACTTCACAGATTTTCCTTTTGACGAATTAAAGTGGGGTTTTATAACAGAAAGTAGTTCTGTTCCATCATCGCCCATCGGATTCTTTCAATTAATTTTTACAGATAACATATTTCAACAAATAGCAGATGAAACGAATAGGTATGCTACATCAAAAATACGTAAAGTGACACCACTTCCACAACATTCTGCATGATTGGACTGTTACTATGGAAGAAATGAAACACTTCCATGGTGTGCTGTTGAATATGGCATTACAAAAGTGTAAGAACTTGCAGGACCTTTTTTCAAGAGAATGGTTACAATCATCCAACTTCTTTCCAGACTGTTTTAGTCGCCAACGATTTATGCAAATTTTCTGGGCACTTCATGTCTTTAATCCGACGAGTGCTACACATGTCAACAGTCAGGTTCAGTCACGTCTGAGTAAAGTGACAAATGTACTGAATTACTTGTCTGGCACGTTTCTCAAAATTTATCGACAATATCAGTATTTAGCTGCTGATGAATCTACAGTATCGTTCAAGGGTTGTGTATTATTCAAAATGTACAATCCTCAAAAACCAACAAAATGGGGACTCAGAGTTTATGTAATTTCGGATTCATCAAATGGTTATATCTGCAGTTTGATACCCTATTTTGGTGCTGTAACAACTGAGGCATTGATTTGTCCACACTTGAATTTTTCTGAGAGAATAGTTCTTCAGCTGCTAGCTAATATCAGAAATGCTACAGGGCAATCAGGGTATCATTTGTACACTGACCATTTTTATACAAATGTTGTATTAGCTTATGAGCTGTTGAAACAGAACATTCATCTCAGGAACGATTCAGGCCAATCGCAAAAATCTTCCAGCTGCAATCAAGAAAGGAGCTCTGTGTCTAAGGAAGCACGAAATAAAATGCCTCTGCAACAACAAAATGATGGTTCTGGCACGGCAAGATAAACGAACAGTTCTCATGCTTTCTACAAAAGCCAATAACTCAGTGTCAGTTATAGAAAGGAGAAACAGAAAGGAAAGGGAAGAAATAAAGAAACCAAATGTGATTATTGATTATACTTGAAAGACGGGTAGAGTTGATCGATCTGACCATTTTACTTCCAGTTACGGTTTTCTAATGAAAAGTCTCAAGTGGTGGCGAAAACTATACTTCTGGTGGTTGAAGGTAGAACTTGTAAACAGCTATTTACTATACAAAAACCATTGTAAGAAAAATAACTTGACAATACCGTCTCACAAAGCATTCTGTAAAAGTGTTATAAGACGATTAGTTGCCGAAGGAAGAACTCGAGGAGAGAAACGAGGACATCGTTCAACTTCTGATGACGGGGAACACTTGAATGGAAAGTTGCACATTATCAACAAGCTTCCTGGGAACAAGCATAAGGACTGTGCAGTGTGCTCAGACAGAAATAAGAAAGGTGGCAGGTGCGAAACTGTGTATTACTGCGAAACATGCTCAGGAAACCCAGCTCTCCACCCTGAAGAGTGTTTCAAAAAATACCACACAATGGAAAGTTTTGTACTGTAAAAGCTTACGTAAATATATGAATGAAAGCACACATTTTGTTTTAATGTATGCCCCAATTGTTTACCAGGGACCACATTGTTTCCACAAAGAAATCCGTGTAAATCTCTGCGGTGCACTGCCGCCCAGGCAGCAGCGATTTAAATAAGAGCACGCGGAGCCGCCATGTGTCTGCCTTATGGAGTGCAAAGGGTTAAACAGTGGTAGACATCTGAGAAATCTATGAACAGGCTGTGTGACCGTAACAGTGATCCTGAGTAGTACATGCAGTTGTGCAGTGAATATCTTAGCTCTGTCAGCTAGAGGGACATGCAACCTTTGTGGTCTTGGGAGCATAAAATGCAAGAGCTTAATAATGATGCAGAAAAATAGGGCTGACCATTTTGATAGTGACACATGGCCAGCAAGATTCTGTATTAATTGAGGAATTGGGAATTTTATTAGGTAATTGCATGAGAAGCTAGAGCAAGCTATCAAGATAACAAAGTAGAAATTCAGTGCCATGCTGCTACATCTGTTACTGGTAGGTTCAAACAACACACAAGTATAACGGACATCCTTCAGGAACTCAAATGAGAATTCCCAGAGGGAAGGTGATGTTCCTTCTAGAAACACTATTGAGAAAATTTAGAGAACTGCCATTTGAAGCTGACTGGTGAACGATTTTGTTGTTTCCAACATACACAGCACATAAGGACTATGAAGGTGAAATTTGAGAAGTCAGGGCTGATTGAGAGGCACATATACAGTCTTTTTCACTCATATTTGTGAGTGGAATGGGAATGGAAATGACTAGCAGGGTTATGGAGTACCTTTCGCGATGTGCCATTAAGTGGATAGCGGAGTATAGATCTATGTGGAAATACTTGGTAAAATAAGTAGCTGACCAATGTAGTAGGAGCAACAATGATATTTTTCATAGCAGTAAATGTACATATACATACATACAAAATAATCTATTACTAGTTCCCTTAATTAGCCATGTGAGTAGATTAGCACTAGTCACAAACAGCTGGTTGTCACTACACTTCACAGAGATAAATTCCTGTGGGAGCTTCTGCCTTAAGATTTGCAGTGTGGCTCATCCCACATCCATCCACATCTTCATTTATGGAATGCAATGTGTAAATTAAAGAATGAACAAATGAACAACGTTCACACCATATCTCTAGCCAGAACAGAGGTTACAGTGTTGAAAGCAAATTTAATTTTCTGAAAAACATTCTGAAACATTCAACAATAAGTGCAACCCATCAAGACAAATTAAGATCATCATATTTCACTGAAAGAAGTTATACCTGTATAAGCAATTCCTCAGGATGTTTAAAATCATCAGATTTCGCAAGGCTATAACTTTATTTATTACAAAGGTACAGAATTGGGGTCAGATTTTTACCTCTATACATGCCTGCAAAACCTTTATTTACAAAGGAAACATATGATTTTCTCATTGCTCACATTTTGTGTGTGTGCACATACAACATTAAGATACTTTTCACAGCTGTGTTTAGGACCAGATTCGTCATTTACTGATCACAAATATCAAAATCCTTTTCTACACATTTAAGCATCCAGACAATAGACTTGATCCATGCATTTGCAATCATGTCAGTTTAGGAAACTCACTGCTGTTCCCATGTAGCATCATAATTCATAGAGTGTTGTTGGAAGAGGAGGCACATAGGTAGAGCCTTTCACAAACTCCCACCAATAAAAAAGATACCATACTGTGAGATGAAGAAAATGTCAAGGTCAGTTCTGCAGCCCCTTTAGCTGATCAATGCAGGTTCCAATGCAGTGGTGTACCATCTATATGAAAAATTATATTTCTGATAATTTCCCATCTCTTCTGTTTTTTGGCCATCTATGTGTTTTCTAATATTGTCAACTTTCTTCAGTTTGTTACAGAATTCACTTCTCTTCAGATCCAGTTCAGTGTTAATCTCGTCAAACTGTTCATCACATTACTTACGTTTAGTAATAACTCCTGATCACTACCAATGATCACTACCAACAAACTTCCTGCCCCATATTGCACAGCACTTTACCCTTATTAATGTTGCAGCTACCAGTTCAAGTCATCCCTTGAGGACTCATTTTATAAGATGGAAAAGCAATCAGAAATGACCTGCTACTGGAAGAAGTAGACACTACTGGTTACACAGTAAATGAAACATACTGCGTACAATTCCTTGGTGTCTGCTTGGGTTTCAATTGAAATGGGGTCCAAAAATTGGTAAACTTGTCAAGTTGATCCCCTCAGCTTTACTCACCTACAGGCAATTACGATGGCATCTTTTGGTGTTTTCACTTGTTTTTGGAATTATCTTCTGGGGAAACCAACCAGAAATAAATAAAATATTAATGTTATTTAATGTAAAAGGCAATAGGGAGTTCCATAGTGACATGTAGATGCAGAGTGTTCACATCACATTCCTACTACAAGCTTGTATAGGATAAATACTGTTCATTGCTGCCATGCACTATTAAATTATCCTATAGGTTAGGACTGAGTGAAAGCGTGCTGGGAAGCATTTCTGCATGTAGACACTCTGGAGGAACATTCATTAATTGCAGGGCAGAGAGATATGAGCTTTTTGGTTAACTCGTTCTCATGCTGGTGCCTCCTTAATTTATTATCAGTCTGAATGCCTAAGAACTTAACTCTTGGAACCTCATCCAGTGTCTGTCATTGATATCTCCTTGTATCTGTAAGTCATTTGAATTTGTTTGGAATTGCATGATGTACGTTTTTGTAAGTATAAAGGTTGAATTTTTGTGCTGTTGCCTGTAAACCAGTTGCAAGCATGTTCCATTATTCTCCTGGCTGTTTCTAGTATGAATGTGTTTGGCGATTATCAGTGTACTTGTTATCGGCAAGCATTGCAGATTTTGAAGGCATCTCCAATGGTTTTAGCACAACATTTACGTAGGTCTGGATAAATCAAGTGCTGAACCCTGTGGGACATCATATGTATTGTTTCCCCATTCTGTATTCAGTTTTCCTCTCAAGGTATCATTTATTACTATGAACCAGTTTATTGTTGCTAAGCTGAGATTCAGTTCTTGTAAGTGTTATTCATTTAACACCACAACACTTGTAGTTTCCCTGAGTAAATGGAGATTAAGGCTTTAATGTGATGCCAATAAGTTTTTTCCACTTCTACGTGACTTGTACAGTTACAGTATGAAAAAGTCATCCCAGCATTTGGAGACTGCTGTAAATAGTGAAGGAGAACATTTCGTTGATTATTTAAGTCTCTCTTATTTGTATCTGTTATATATTAAAATTTGGGAAATATGCCATGAAATACGAACCAAATAATTGCTGGAAATAAGTACATATGTCTTACCTTTTTTCATTTTATTGGTAAACTGTGTTTCCTTTCATCTCTGTCTAACCAGTATGTATAATGTTCAAAACAACACTTGGTCTGTTAAGCCCAGTGTCTGAGTACAGATGTTGCAAACACGGATTGGTATTGTACATATCTTTTGCAACACAGTTAACTCAATGGATGTGCGCTAAGTCTTCAATGATGAATCATATTGTCTTTAGTTGTCGAGTTTATAAAGAATTTAATATTTTCTCATAAAAATTCTGATCTGCAAGTAAGGTTATGGCTGAGTAAATGTCAGAACATTTTTAAGTTCTTGTCATAAAATGATGTCGCTCTGTTGAGAGGTTAATGTAATCTGTCCACTATTGATTCTCATAATATTTGAGGAGTAGTGTTTGGGTCAGCTGTGTTGTGGCACTTAACCAACATAAAAGCTAATTACTCTTGTTGTGAAGTATTGGTTTAAATAATTTTAATGAACAATCCGTAGGGTGCATTGAAATATTTTGTAGGTTATCAACTAAATTTGTTTACTTCATTGTGGAAATGACTGAACTACTAAATATCCACCAATTGATGTTAGAAATAATTTGATTTTGTTGTATGATCAGTAGGCCTGGTAGTTGCAGTGGATAGAGATACAATTATTTCTTAATGGAATACAACAGTATACTTACACATTAAAGGTAAGTGGAATAAAAAGACAATTCAGCTGAGGAAAGAGTGATTCCAAGTTTCCTCTTGGGCAATAACATGTATGAAAAGTGAGTTTCATTCATTGTTATAGTAACAGTTCCTTTTCTAAATGATTGATAATGGGTTCACACAATTTGCTGTGTGGAATTAAAGGTAGATTCTGAAAGAATCCTTTAAAATTACGTATAAATCATAAATTATTTGAATTGCACCCTTCCTTTAAAATCCAAATACATAAGGAATATGTTAAATTAGGCATGCAATAACTGTATCTAAAACTTGAAATCTTGAAGATAAAAGTCAAAAACTAATTGCATTTGGGACACCATAGATTCTATTCACAGCTCACACAAATAGCATTATTCATAATGCAATTTTTGATACTCAAAAAAACTAAAACTATACATAGATCATACAATTTAAATACATAAGTCTTTCAGTTTTTTATTATATTACATTTTCTTCTAAAAGATTCATCTTGCAACACAGTCATAGGTCCCAATTTTAAAGACATAAGTAATATCTGTTGCTTTTTAAATGATCATTGGTTAATTTATTAATGTTAAAATTTGTTCTTTTCTAATAAAAAGTGCTGTCACTTTTGTATTTTGTGAAAAAATTGTAGTCTTTGGAATGGGTTTCAAAAACATTATCATAGGTTCTGCATTTTCGGAGATGCCACAGAAATTGTTTTATACCTCTCTCTTTTAAAATTTCTACAGTGACAAACAATCCAGGATTTATCAGATCAACATGCACATCCTTTGACAACATCTGTTGCTATTGTGTCTTCGTCTGCAGCATTTGATCCCCGCAAGAATCATTTTCCACCTCTGAATACCAAGCACATCTTCGATGGGTTGCATCCTTAGTTAAGAGAAGATGTTTGGTTTTTTCAAGCTTCAGGGTTTTTGTGACAATAATATTATTGTAGCTTAAGGTAAAAAAACAATAATAGTTTTGAATGTGAGCAAAAATGTTTGAGCTGAATGTGAGTTACACTCACTCAGTTGTCCAGAAACGCATCTTCCAGTACCATAAAACATGGTTTTTACTTGAATCTGAGTTTGTGCACATTTATAAAAATCTGTAGCTCAGCCAGCATACCATTTTCTGTGTTTCATCTGGTTCCACACTCCTCTCCTCATTGTACCATCAATAGCATCCATGATGACTTTACCATGTCATGCAGCAAAGAATAACAGTCCATTTCCACTTTTAATACTTTTGAACACAAACTGGATAATGTGTACTTGTTTTCAAATAGAGAAGTATGGCCATCTCAACGAATTGTCAACTTTTTTGAGATGCGAGATCTTCTTATTTACATCAGGTATTATTTATAAGACAACACAGCAACAGAAACTGTTTCATGTGTTAGATCTCATTAGTGATGATGGCATGATAAAATGTTCCTGCAGCATCCAGGTGCAACCTGTGAAGCCTGTACTTATTCATGTTATGAATGAGCACTTAGACTTTTGTCTTTGTTCATCATAGACACACTATCTACAAAGTCAGTCTGTAGATCTCCAGATTTAAGAAATCCATTTTGCAAATTGTGAGTTTTCTATGAAGCAGTGAAATATTAAATATAAAATTTCCTTATCAATTTATAACACTACATCAGTGATGGTACCATTAGCTTCTGCATATTTTTGTTGCCTGTCAACATCAATCCATTTTTTCCATTTTACTTATTTGTCAGTCAACTTCATTATTTAATGTGGAGTGATGTTTAGGAGCTATAGCTTTTACACTTTATACATGAGTTCGTAGTACACATGAATTAACAATAGACTACATGTTCCAGTAACTCCTTACCTCTTAAAAAATGCTCTTTTCAGTGTCATTTTTCAGTGCATTCACCAGATAATAAGAGTTGGCATGATACCTTCATACATACATTGAGGTGTATTCAAAACCAACAAAATGTGTAATGAATGAAAGTATTTTTTATTTGTCCTATTTCTGTCTCTGCCTAAAATTGCTTATAAGCTCCCTGAGCTGAAAATACCATGTAGTGTTTTTACAAAACTCTGTGTATCTTTGTCTTCAGATCTTTAAATATTTATGTCAAGTGCTTCACAGATTGTCACCTCTGGCAGCAAACATGATTAATTTAAACTTAAAATGCCTCTAACACTGTAGCAAAAAAAAATGTATTTTGTAACATGGTCTATGCAGTTCAAATCAGCACACAGGAAGTGTCATACTGATCAGTACATCAGGTATGTAATGTGAAGACAAAGATTCTTCATATCATTGTAATTAACTGAGCAACCATCACAGCCTATACCCACACAGTTCTCCAGGGACAGAGAAAGGCTTTCCATTCTCCTTAGAATTGTAGTACCTAATACTTCACCAGTAATGCTACGCTCTTCATCTTGACACGTCAGGTTCATCGTCAGTGTTTCCACTACAATCCTTGTCTACATCTACATCTACATCTACATGACTACTCTGCAATTCACATTTAAGTGCTTGGCAGAGGGTTCATCGAACCACAATCATACTATCTCTCTACCATTCCACTCCTGAACAGCGCGCGGAAAAAATGAACACCTAAATCTTTCTGTTCGAGCTCTGATTTCTCTTATTTTATTTTGATGATCATTCCTACCTATGTAGGTTGGGCTCAACAAAATATTTTCGCATTCGGAAGAGAAAGTTGGTGACTGAAATTTCGTAAATAGATCTCGCCGCAACGAAAAACGTCTTTGCTTTAATGACTTCCATCGCAATTCGCGTATCATTTCTGCAACACTCTCTCCCCTATTACGTGATAATACAAAACGAGCTGCCCTTTTTTGCACCCTTTCGATGTCCTCCGTCAATCCCACGTGGTAAGGATCCCACACCGCGCAGCAATATTCTAACAGAACAAACGAGTGTAGTGTAAGCTGTCTCTTTAGTGGACTTGTTGCATCTTCTAAGTGTCCTGCCAATGAAACTCGAAAATCTTTTGTGTAATTTGCCGTCACCATCAACATATCTAGCAGCTAAATTCAGTTGGGCGATGTGCACTATGTACATAGTCTCATCGAAGATTATGCTTTAATAACGAGAATCTTTGATTTCCTCCAGTAATCTCGATAACATCACTGTTTCACAGCACGAAATAAGTTTGTTACACTTTGTTTTACATATGCAAGTGGCATTCGCTTTAGTGGTCTCAAGGTGATGTTTTAGTTGCAAGTCTCCAGCGTCAGTTCTAAATGTTAGAAGAGCTTAGAAGTTTCCTGTGTTACTCACTACTCACTATACTCTCACGATCATTATCATTTTCTAATAGACTCCCATCATGTCTAAGCCCCCCCCCCCCCCCCCCCCCCCTCAGGGGAATATTTTGCTTTCCATGAGATATGATTGTTTTTATTATAGGTACAAGACAGTCTCAGTCTTCCCTAATGTTTTCCATTCTCTGTCTTGATATTGATTTATGACACAAAGTTTGCATTCCTCGTGTTGCCAAAAATAATTTTGCATCTATTGATACTTCAATATGGTACTTGAGCTGAGAGTGAGTCTCATGGTCCCCATCTTTACCAGTAAGTTTGGCAAACTTTGATAGTGGTTCAGTCACAAGTTTCTTGGCAATAGTGGATTTCTTTCCTCCAGCCATTTTATTGTTCACAAAAAGTGAACAGTTAATGCAAAAAAGTCCCTTTTTAACTTGGGAGAACACCAGCCACGGATACTGTTTAAAATGATTATCATGCACTTGCCTATGTTCAACCCGCCCTTCCTTGTTGTGCTCAGAAGTAGGAAAGACAACCTTTTCCAGGTTTCCTTGGAGCTGTGAGAAGCTTGTGTTTTATATCATCAATAATATCCTGATGGTAATACATCCTATTAATTGCCAATATCTGTGTGATTGAAGGAATCGGTCAATGAACTTCGTTGTGGAAGTTTTGACAAAGTGCTGGGCTGTGCCTTTACATCTAGTGGTGTTTTTGCAGATGAATGCTGACCAGAATCATCAGATGTTTCTACTTTCTTTTCTTTATTACATATCAATCCATTTTATTATATTGTTACAATGTAGGTAAATTAGATGCCAATTATTCTCGAATAAATACTTTATTCGCACTGAAAAATGTATCGCTGGTACCCTTAGCACTAATACACTCTTGGCGACTCTCCCAGATTTCTAATATCACTGAGCACAATACTGACTGAAGTCTGTGCTAATAGCCAGTAATGCAGTTGTTCACTTATTATCACTTCCAAGTTATCGCGAAGATTGTAGCTTTCAAACTGACTACCTGGCAGCGACTCTGCTTCTCATATATATGTGGCTCAGTTGTTTTGAGAACATTCGCTGCCAGAATGTGAAATGTACTTTTGGCCACTTCTAAGTCACACTGGTGAAGTTGCCCCCTGAGCTAGGTGTTCAACAGATGCTTGTCTAAGTCACATGGCAGTGGCAGCTACAGCAGGGTTAAGATTAACGACAAAATTAGTAAATGAGGGCAAGGCTCTCACATTCCCACAAACACGGAAGAGCCAAATACAGATAGAGAAAAGCTTACAATATTGGTTTCCACACAGAAAGACACAGTAAAAGGAAATTACTGACACAAATATATTTATGAACCTGCTAATATTGCTACTGCAGAAGTGCTGTATTTGTTCTGCACACATTGTACCACTCGGTTAGCTTTTTTTTTTTTTTTTTTTTTTTACAACAAATGCCATGAGAATCTTTCAGTTGAGTGGCCCAAAAAATGAATTTATGCCACTGCTTTTGTGGGTATAAATTTGTGATACTGGATATGGTGGATGCAGAGAAAGTCCACCCATCAGGTAGGAGATTTCAGAAAAATCATGGAAGAACAAATATGGATGTAACAATAGCGAAATAGCTGTAAACTTAACTTTGGTGGCATGCATAGATATTCACTGACAGCTATAATTGTACCAAGAGTGTGACTGCATCATTAGACCAGGATAAGTGAAGGAGAGTAAACCAGCCATGAGTCTTTACTCTGTTGCACATAAAACAAGTGGTCACTGCTTTTTACATCAAAGGCCATTCCTTGTGCCTGTTCATTATGGCGGAAAATTTCTCTTTAGTTTTGGGTTCCTAGGACAACGACCATGGGTGTCCAGATAGCATATGTGAGTTGTTTTCTATGACTTCTGAAGGATTGCTAGTGGTGCAAGCAAAACAGTTATATTTATTTTTATTTGTACAGATTTAGGACAAATTCAGAATTACATTCAATTGTGAAATAATTAAATTTGGAACTTACATAGCATCCATAATTCACCGACATCACTACTGGGACTGTGGCACTGGAGGGAAGCAGAAAGTTGTCATGATATGTTACATGTTTTCTATTTTGTACAATAATGATATAGCATTGTTTTGCAGAATGAAGAAATGTTTATTTAAGGAAAAGTAGTGGACTTCTTGGCTTCACCTGGGTGTGCATTTACTCCAGTTCTAACACCCTCGACCTGCATTCCCTTCCACTCCATTCTCTGTCCATGCACCCCCCCCCCCCCCCCCTCCCCAGGGGCCTTTTAGGGTGATTCATTGGCTGAAAAGGTCAAAGTGATGGTATACGGATGCAATGTGAAACCGTAGGTCCCTCCCCCTTCTGGTGCTTAAAGTATCCGGAATTGGGGCACGTCATTGCATTGCAGCACTATCCTTATCTGTAGAGATTGTGGATGAGTATCTCTTGCAAATGCCTCGTGTGCCTCTGCCCCCATCTGTGTCCACAGTGGAAAGCACCACACTCCCTGCTCGCCAGATTACACTGTTTTCTAGGGAGTGAAGAAGGTACAAGAATACAAGACTCTGGACAAACCTACTGACAAAGAGGCCAAAAGGAAAGCATGTACACTATGTCATATGCTACAGCTACAAAGACATTTCCCTTTTGTTGATGGTATTTGTGTCTGTTACTCTTTCTGTAGTGGGCCCTCAGGCCATCCCCCACCCCCTGATGGTTTGACTGCTCCCCTTCTCTTCCCATCCACCAGGGACGTTTGGCTCCACCTCCCAGCCTGAGATGACTAAGCTTTTTCTGGCTTCTCTTGCCAGGAAGGGATCCTTGGGGACATTTCCTTCCCTGGGTTGCACAGATCTACAACTGGACACCAGCAACTGGCTGAAGGCGCCACAGGCTGTTGGTCACACTGCTTTACGATAATCATTTTTATCTGAAACTGATTCAGAGAAGCCCTTGGCATCATCAAAATCCTCTAAGGAGAGAAAAGACAAGAAGAGTAGTTCAAGGAGGAGGACCTTCCAGTGGACCCCCACACTGGCAGATCCCACCTGTTCAACTCCTGTGGCCAAGGCAAAGATTCCAGCAACCCCTGAGGCCCCAGTTTGCTCCACACAATGGAACTCGGAATGGAGTTTGCGCAGATGTTGTGGATACACAGTTTAGCAAACTTTTGCCTCTTGATACACCTTTGGAGGCTGTGGCTGTTTGGGTAAAGTGCATTTCAGCATAGTACTGTCTGCAGTGTTTACATCCCTTCTGATGATAAAGCATCTCATGACATATTGTTTGCATTGGTTTCCCAGCTCCCCCCCCCCCCCCCCCCCCCCAACTTTCCTAATTTTGGGCAGTTTCAATGAACATAACTCTTTGTAGCTTTTAACTATGATCACTGGCCATCGTAAGGACCTGCAGCTCAGGGTGGCCGTCGGTTCGAGGTGCTACAGTCTGGAACCGAGAAACTGCTACCGTCGCAGGTTTCTATCCTGCCTCAGGCATGGATGTGTGTGATGTCCTTAGGTTAGTTAGGTTTAAGTAGTTGTAAGTTCTATGGATTCATCAGTGTCCTAACCCTCTGCCCTGATAGAGCACCAGGGCCAGGTCACATTCACAAGCATCATATCCTTGCCATCTGTAACTGGATCTGGAGCGAGGACCAGTTCTCATTGCAACAATTAGAAAGCATCATTGTGCTGAAAGTGAGTAGGCACCTCTAGAGATGGGCAGTTATCGCCCAGTAAGTTTCACCAATGTTTTCTGTAAATTGCTTGAATGCGCAGAGAGCTGACAGTTGTGTGGCTCTTTGAGTCTTGGTCTTCTGGCTGCATCCCAGTGTGATTTTTGCCAAGGCTGTTCCATTACTGATAATATGGTTTGCCTGCAGTCTGCCAGCCAATCAGCTTTTGCCCAATGTCAGTGCATTGTAGCTGTCTTCTTTGACCTGCAAAAGCTGTGTGACACCAGGAGGTGACACCATATCTTTGCTGCCTTACACAAGTGGGGTCTGTGGGAGCCACTCCCAATTTTTATCTAGAATTTCCTGTCACAGTGTATGTACTGGGTTCTAGTTGGTGCTTCCCACAACACTCCACATATCCAAGAGAATGAAGTCCTGCAGGGCTCTGTACTGAGTGTCCCTGTCTTTCCACAAGCCATCAGTGGTCACCTCCAGCTGTGAGGTCATCAGTAGCAGAGGTCATGAGTATCACCCTCCTTGTATGCTGACTATTTCTGCCTCTTACTATTGCTCCTCTAGTGTGTGTGTCACTGAATGTAGACTGCAAGGTGGCATACGAAAGACGTGGTCATGGGCACTCGCCCATGGCTTTTCGTTTTCAGCTGCCAAGACCCATGTGATGGTTTTCTGTCAACATTGTATGGTTCATCCACAAACAGAACTTTATTTTGATGACAGACTTCTCAATGAGGCAGGAACTTACTGCTTTTTAGGACTGGTCTTTGAGTCTTAGTTGGCATGAAATCCCAATCTTTGGCAGTGTAAGTGTAAGTGCTTGCTGCACCTCAGTACACTTCGTCACCTGAGTAACACCAGCAGGGGTGCAGAGTGCACTGCCCTTCTGCAGCTTTACAAAGCCATGATACAACCCTGTCTTGGTGATGGGAGTCTGGTATGTGGTTTGGCATGATCCTCGGCCTTGTGGATACAGGATCTGATGCACCACTGTGGGGTTTGATTTGCAACAGGAGCGTTTTGAACTAGTCTTGTAGACAGATTACTCATGGAGGCTGGGGTTCATTCATTGTGGTGTCAGGAGATGATGCCTCAGTGGCTGACTTAGTTTTATGTTTAATTCTTGAGGAGGGCTTTTACCACTCTGTTTAAGGGAGGGCAACTTAACCTTATTGCCTCATTGAGGGGTGGGCAGAACACTCTGTTGCCTCCTCCATCTTTCTCTCCCTCTCCCTCCACCCTCTTCCCCTCACCCTACCCCCCCTCTCCCTCCCTCTTCCCCTCTCCCTACCCCCCTCTCCCTCCCTCCCTCCCTCCCTCCCTCCCTCCCTCCCTCCCTCCCTCCCTCTCTCTCTCTCTCTCTCTCTCTCTCTCTCTCTCTCTCTCTCTCTCTCTCACTTCCCTTCCTGCCCCCCACTCTCTGTCTCCCTCCACCCTCTCTCCCCCCTCCCTCTCTCTCCCCTCACCCCACACTCTCTCTCCCCTCACCCCACCGTCTCTCTCCCCTGATTTGGATGCATTCTGACACTCACTCTTCCCAATCGATAAGAATCTCTGCAAAGTTGGATGATAATCATAAGAAAGGAATATTGAGAGCTGTGTCATACACACAGAAGTTAGCAAGCAGTTATAATTCACAGATTGTTTTCTTCTTTCAGTCTGTTAAAAATCCATTGGGAATATCTTGGTCCACTGATTTTATCAAGGAGGATCCTGAATTTAATTTGGAAATGAATATAACTGGGAATATTGTAAGTATTTACATCTCTGATGTATTGCTTGTAGTCAAATAAGTCTTTTGGTAAGTGTGTAGAGTAAAAGTTGCATTGAAATGGAATTGTCACAGATTGTCAGTTTTCTGAAATTTTTTGCTGTTCGTAATTGTAGAATATTCTTCTACTCCTGCACTTGACTTTCATATCACCTCTTACGTTCTGACAGTTTTAAATAGAAGGGGACTAGTGGTTGGTATAATGCTGTTCTGTTGCCCTTGTTGATATCGACTATATTGTATAATTGTTGTCTGTGATGGTCCCGAAATTCACATTTAGATGAAGTGTAAGTTCCAATAGTGTAGGTCATTTGAGAAATATTCCTCCTTTCAATAACATCTGATAAATAAAATTCAAAAGAACATTGACTGGCCTTATACTTTCCCTAAAAATTTATTGGGTTTTGATAAAGAGATAAAATTTGTGTGTTGTAGATCAGCCCTGATACTTAGGCTGCAACCTGTAGATATTGTGGCAGCTTCTGTGGTACCTGTTGTATTACTTATAAAATTTTCATTCATAGAAAAACTCTGTGTATGTCTTATGTCTTTTGGTGAATGATTGTACATAGATGAAGCCATCTATGACCTCACCATTCAAGTCCTGGCAGATCTAAAGAAGAAAGATTAATTTTTTAAATACACTTAATGACCTTGCAAAGGGAAGAAGATGCTCACATTGATAAACATGTCACAGGAATGAAATTAGACAAAGATTGGGGAACGTTCAACACACAATTGCAGAAGGTTAGGTACTGGCTCACTCTCGATCTCATTGTTCATAAACAAACTTCCTGAAGTTATAAAGGATTTTTCAGGCACTGAAATGTTAGCTTCTTCAGACACTGGAATGTGTGGTGATTATACAAGCATACAGGTTGAGGATCCAAACTATAATGCTACGGACAGCTCAGAGAGTATGTAAAGGAGTGTAGCTGATTCACAGCTAACAGGCAAGACTTAAATGTCACAGGGACTCATGTTATGCCATTTTAAACAAATGAAAGGCATGCATTGGCATCACAAGTAGACAGGACAGTAAGTGAAACAGTAGTAGTGTCGTTCCACAAGAAGGGTTTTACAGAAATAAGAACGCCACACATAGTAGTCAGGGATGTGCAAATGAGGAGCTTGCCCACAACAGTGCCCTAGGACATAGCTGTAGTTGTCAAAGTGGCTGGATTGTAGTTGGTGAGCACTTACCATGAAAATACAAAAGGCCATACTGGCCTTTGTATGCAGCCCAAGAGATCACAAGCCGAGCAATATGTCTCCATGGCACCAGGGCCAGAGGTTCAGGGATAGTGTCCACTGCATGGAGTGCTGCTCCCAATGCAAGTGTGCAGAACAGTGTGTTGCTGGTTGTGTGGTCTGGAAGACCATGTCATGTGGTTGGCACTGAAATCACTGACGTGTACCCCACTTGTTACGTTGAAAATATGTAACTTAGATTAAAGAGTGGAAGACACATGAGAAATCTATGAATAGGATTTTTGACCATAACAGTTATCCTGAGTAGTACATGAAGTTGTGCAGTGAACATCTTAGCTCTCTGAGCTAGAGTGCCATGCAACCTTTGTGGTCTCGACAGCATAAAATGCGAGTGCTTAATAATGATGCAGAGAAATAGTGCTGATCATTTTGATACTGGCACATGGCCAGCGAGATTCTGTATTAATTGTGGAATTGGAAATTTTATTAGGTAATTGCATGAGAAGCCAGAGCAAGATAGCAAAGTAATACTTTGTTGGAGAAGCAATTCAGTGCCAGGCTGCTACATCTGTTACTGGTAGGTTCAAACAACACACAAGTATAACGGACATCTTTCAGGAACTCAAATGAGAATTCCCAGAGGGAAGGTGATGTTCCTTCTAGAAACACTATTGAGAACATTTAGAGAACTGCCATTTAAAGCTGACTGCTGAACGATTTTCTTGTTTCCAACATACATAGCTCATAAGGACTATGAAGATAAAATTTGAGAAGTCAGGACTGATAGAGAGGCACATATACAGTCTCTTTCCCTCGTATTTGCGAGTGGATTGGGAACGGAAATGACCAGCAGGGTTATGGGGTACCCTTCGCCATTAGTGCCATTAGGTGGGTAGTGGTGTATCCATGTATGTGGAGATAGAAGGTAAAATAAGTAGGTAACTAATGTAGTAGGATCAACAGTGATGTTGTTCATAGTAGTAAATGTACATATACATAGATACAAAATAATCTGTTCGCAGTTCCCATAATTAGCAGTGTGAGTAGATTAGCACTAGTCACAAACAGCTAGTTGTCACTATACTTCACAGAGGTAAATCCCTGTGGGAGCTTTTGCCTTTAAGATTTGCAGCCTGGCTCATCCCTCATCCATTCACACCCCATCTCTTGCCAAAGCAGAGATTACAGTGTTGAAAGCAAATTTAATTTAATGAAAAAAATTCTGAAACATTCAGTAATAGATGGAACCTGTAGAGACAAATTAAGATCTTCATATTTCAATGAAAGAAGTTATACCTGTATAAGCAATTCCTCAGGATGTTTCAAATCATCAGATATCACAAGGCTATAACTTTGACATAAATAAAGATACAGAATTGGGGTCAGATTTTTACTTCTATACATGCCTGCAAAGCCTTTATTTACAAAGGAACCATATGATTTTCTCATTGCTTACATTTTATGTGTGTGCACATACAACATTAAGGTGCTTTTCACAGCTGTGTTTAGGACCAGATTCATCATTTACTGCTCACAAATATCAATGTTCTTGTCAACACATTTAAGCATCCAGGTATTAGACCTAATCCATGCATATGCAAGCATGTCAGTTTAGTAAACTCACTGCTGTTTCCATGTAGCATCATAGTTCATCCAAAGTTGTTGGAAGAGGAGACACATAGGAGGAGCCTTTCACAAACTCCCACCAATAAAAAAGATACCATACTGTGAGATGAAGCAAATTTCAAGGTCAGTTCTGCAGCCCCTTTAGCTGATCAATCCCTCAGGCAGCTTACTGGTAAGAAGTGCTCTTTAGTGCAGGTTCCAATGCAGTGGTATACCATCCATATGAAAAATTATATTTCTGATAATTTTCCATCTCTTCTGTTTTTGGTCCATCTATGTGTTTTGTAATATTGTCAACTTTCTTCAGTTTGTTACAGAATTCCCCTCTCTTCAGATTCAGTTCAGTATTATCTCACTAAACTGTTCATCCCATTACTTAAGTTTAATATTAAATCATGATCGCTACCAACAAACGTCCTGTATCATATTGCACAGCACTTTACCTTATTAACGTTGCAGTTACCAGTTCAAGTCATCCCTTGAAGACTCATTTTATAAAATGGAAAAGCAATCAGAAATGACCTCCTCCTGGAAGAAGTAGATACTACTGGTTACACACTAAATGAAACATACTGCGGACAATTCCTAGGTGTCTGCTTGGGTTTCAATTGAAATGGAGTCCACAAATTGGTAAACTTGTCAAGTTGATCCCCTCAGCATTACTCACCTACAGGCAATTATGATGACATCTTTTGGAGCTTTCACTTGTTTTTGGAATTATCTTCTGGGAAAGCCAACTTGAAATAAAAAACAATTTATGTTATTTAACGTAAAAGCCAATAGGGAGTTCCATAGTGACATGTAGGTGCCAGTTTCCCTAGGTCAGTGGAGAGGTTAATGCAAGGTGTTCACATCACAATCCTGCTACAAGCTTGTATAGGATAAATACTAATTTGTTCATTGCTGCCATGCTCTATAAGATTATCCTATAGGATAGTACTGAGAGAAAGCATGCTAGGAAGCATTTCTGCAAGTTGACATTCTGGAGGAACATTCATTAATTGCAGGGCAGAGAGATATGAGCTTTTTGGTTAACTCATTCTCATGCTGGTGCCTCCTAATTTATTATTGATCTGAATGCCCAAGAACTTAACTCATGGATCCTCATCCAGTGTCTGTCATTGATATCTCCTTGTATCTGTAAGTCATTTGGATTTGTTTGGAATTGCCTGATGTGTGTTTTTGTAATTATAAATCTAAAAACAAAGATGATGTAACTTACCAAACGAAAGCGTTGGCATGTTGACACACACACACACACACACACACACACACACACACACACACACACACACACACACACACACACACGCGCGCGCACATATACAGACTGTTGCCCATTATCCTTCCCACCCCTCCCACAGTGGTATTCCGCCTTCCACTGAACCTACACAATATACTTGTCCATCCTTCCACAACTCCTGCTTCCAACCCCTTACCTCATGGCCCATATTCCTGTAATAGACCTAGATGCAAGAAGTGTTCCATATGTCCTCCGCCACCGCCACCTACTCTAGTCCAGTCACAAACATCACCTATCCCATCAAAGACAGGGCTACTTGTGAAACCCGTCATGTAACCTACAAGCTAAGCTGCAATCACTGCTGTATTCTATGTGGGCATGACAACCAACAAGCTGTCTGTCCACATGAATGGCCACTGACAAACTATGGCCAAGAAACAAGTGGACCACCCTGTTGGTGAGCAAGCTGCCAAACATAACATTCTTCACTTCAGTGACGGCTTCACAGCCTGTGCCATATGAATCCTTCCCACCAACACCAGCTTTTCTGAATTGCACAGCTGGGAACTTTCCCTGCAATACATCTACATTCCTGTAACCGTCCTGGCCTCAACCTTCATTAGTCACTGCTCTCACCCGTCCAGCCCTTTTCTTGTTCCCATTCCAGCACTACGCAGCTGTCATTCCACCATCACACCATGACTTGTACAGTTACAGAATGAAAAAGTCATCCCAGCATTGGGAGACTGCTGTAAATAGTGAAGGAGAACGTTTTGTTGATTATTTAAGTCTCTCTTATTTGTATCTGTTGTATATTAAAATTAGGGAAATATGCCACGAACCATATACAAACCAAATAATTGCTGGAAATGGGTACATATGCCTTACCTTTTTTTCATTTTATTGGTAAACGTGTTTCCTTTCATCTCTGTCTAACCAGTATATATAATGAAACTTCCTGGCAGGTTAAAACTGTGTGCCCGACCGAGACTCGAACTCGGGACCTTTGCCTTTCGCGGGCAAGTGCTCTACCAACTGAGCTACCGAAGCACGACTCACGCCCGGTCCTCACAGCTTTACTTCTGCCAGTATCTCGTCTCCTACCTTCCAAACTTTACAGAAGCTCTCCTGCGAACCTTGCAAAACTAGCACTCCGGAAAGTAAGGATATTGCAGAGACATGGCTTAGCCACAGCCTGGGGGATGTTTCCAGAATGAGATTTTCACTCTGCAGCGGAGTGTGCGCTGATATGAAACTTCCTGGCAGATTAAAACTTACTTTCAGGAGTGCTAATTCTGCAAGGTTCGCAGGAGAGCTTCTGTAAAGTTTGGAAGGTAGGAGACGAGATACTGGCAGAAGTAAAGCTGTGAGGACCGGGCATCAGTCATGCTTCGGTAGCTCAGTTGGTAGAGCACTTGCCCGCGAAAGGCAAAGGTCCCGAGTTCGAGTCTCGGTCGGGCACACAGTTTTAATCTGCCAGGAAGTTTCATTATCAGCGCACACTCCGCTACAGAGTGAAAACCTCATTCTGGAAACATCCCCCAGGCTGTGGCTAAGCCATGTCTCTGCAATATCTACTTTCAGGAGTGCTAGTTCTGCAAGGTTTGCAGGAGAGCTGTAAAGTTTGGAAGGTAGGAGACGAGATACTGGCAGAAGTAAAGCTGTGCGGACCGGGCGTGAGTCGTGCTTCGGTAGCTCAGTTGGTAGAGCACTTGCCCACGAAAGGCAAAGGTCCCGAGTTCGAGTCTCGGTCGGGCACACAGTTTTAATCTGCCGGGAAGTTTCATATCAGCGCACACTCCGCTGCAGAGTGAAAATCTCATTGTGGAAGTATATATAATGCTCAAAATAAAACTTGGTCTGTTAAGCCCAGTGTTTGAATACAGATGTTGCAAACACGGATTGGTATTGTACATACCGTTTACAACACAGTTAACTCAGTGGATGTGTGCTAAGTCTTCAGTGATGAATCATATTGTCTTTAGTTCTTGAATTTATAAAGAATTTAATATTTCCTCAAAATAATTCTGATCTGCACGTAAGGTTATGGCTGAGTAAATGTCAGAACATTCTTAATTTCTTGTCATAAAATGATGTGGCTCTGTTGAGAGGTTAATGTAATCTGTCCACTATTGATTTTCATAATATTTTAGGAGTAGTGTTTGGGTCAGCTGTGTTGTGACAGTTAACCAACATAAAATCTAATTACTCTTGTTCTGAGGTATCGGTTTAAATAATTTTAATGAACAACCCAAAGGGTGCATTGAAATATCATAAAAAAATAAGCATATATTCTAAAAGTAATTTCATATGAAGAAAATGCGCTGAAGGATTGGCAGACCATGTAAATTAGTTAATAAATTTGTTTACTTCATTGTAGAAATGACTGAACTACTAAATATCCACCAATTGATGTTGGAAATAATTTGATTTTGTTGTATGATCAGTAGGCCTGGTAGTTTCAGTGGATAGAGATACAATTATTTCTTAAAGGGAATACAACCATATACTTACTTATTACAGGTCAGTTGAATCAAAAGTACAATTCAGCTGAGGAAAGAGTGATTCCAAGTTCCCTCTTGGGCAATAACATGTATGAAAAGTGAGTTTCATTAATTTTTATAGTAACATTCCTTTTCTAATGATTGATAATATCTTCACACAGTTGGCTGTGTGGAATTAAATACAGCTTCTGAAAGAATTTTTTAAAATTATGTTTAAATCAGAAATTATTTGAATTGCACCCTTCTTTTAAAATCCAAAAACATAAAGAATGTGTTAAATTAGGCATGCAGTAATTGAATCTAAAACTTTAAATCTTGAGGATAAAAGTGAAAAACTAATTGCATTTGGGACACACGGCTTGCACAAATAGCGTAATTCATAATGCAATTTTTAATACTCTAAAAAACTAAAACTATACATAAATCATACGATTTAAATACGTAAGTCTTTCAGTTTTTCATTATATTACATTTTCTTCTTAAAAGATTCATCTTGCAACACAGTTGTAGGTCCCAATTTTAAAGACATAAATAATATCTGTTGCTTTTTAAATAGTCATTGGTTAATTTATTAATGTTCAAATTTGTTCAGTTCTAACGAAAAGTACTGTCACTTTTGTATTGTGTGAATAAATTGTAGCCTTTGGAATGGGTTTATACCTCCCTCAATTAAAGTTTCTACAGTGACAAACAATCCAGGATTTATCAGATCAACATGCACATCCTTGACAGCATCTGTTGCAATTGTGTCTTCATCTCCAGCATTTGATCCCTGCAAAAATCATTTTCCAACTCTGAACACCAAGCACATCTTTGATGGGTTGCATCCATAGTTACAAGATGATGATTGGTTTTTTCAAGCTTCATGGTTAGAGTGACAACAATATTATGATAGCTTACGGCTAAAAATAATAATAGTTTTGAATATGAGCAAAAGTGTTTGAGCTGAATGTGAGTTACACTCTCTCTGTTGTCCAGAAACTATCTTCCAGTACCATTAAACAAGGTTTTTGCTTCAATTTAAGTTTGTACACACTTATAAAAAATCTGTAGCTCAGTCAGCATATCATTTTCTGTGTTTCATCTGGTTCCACACTTCGTTCCTCATTGTACCACCAATAGCATCCATGACAACTTTACCATGTCATGCAGCAAAGAATAACAGTCCTTTTCCACTTTTAATACTCTTGAACACAAACTGGATAATGTGTACTTGTTTTCAAATAGAGAAGTACAGCCATCTCAATGAATTTTCAATTATGGGAGATCTTATTTACAGCAGGTATTATGTATATGACAACACAGCAACAGAGACTCTTTCATGTGTTAGACGTCATTAGTGATGATGTTTCTGCAACATCCAGGTGCAACCTGTGAAGCCTGTACTTATTCATCTTATGAATGAGCACTTAGACTTTTTTCTTCGTTAATCATAGACACACTATCTACAGAGTCAGTCTGCAGATCTCCAGATTTGAGAAATCTATTTTGCACATATCCTCAATTCAGCAGATTGTGAGTTTTTAATGAAACTGAAATATTTAATGTAAAATTTGCTTATCAATTTCTGGCACTACATCAGTGATGGTACCATTAACTTCTGCATATTTTGTTGCCTGTCAACATCAATCCATTATGCCATTTTATTTCTTTGTCAGTCAACTTTATTATGCAATGTGGATGATGTTTAGGAGCTATAGCTTTTACACTTTATACATGAGTTCGTAGTACACATGAATTAACAATAGACTACATGTTCCAGTAACTCCTTACCTCATAAAAAATGCTCTTTCCAGTGTCATTTTTCATTGCATTCACCAGATAATCAGAGTTAGCATGATACCTTCATACATACATTGAGGTGTATTCAGAAGCAATAAAATGTGTAATGAATGAAAGTATTTTTTATTTGCCCCATTTCTGTGTCTGCCTAGAATTGCTCATAAGCTCCCTGAGCTGAAAGTACCATGTAATGTTTTTACAAAACCCTGTGCATCTTTGTCTTCGGATCTTTAAATAATTTAGTATCCCATCTGTCAGGTGCTTGACAGGTTGTTATCCCTGTTGTAAAAAAATTAAACTTTCCTTCTCTTTTTCTGAAACCTTGTTATCCAGTTTGAGTTGTTAATGTGTGCTTAAACATTATGGAAATTGTTCCACTGGAACAATTAATTTGTTTGTTACTGCATATTTCTGAGTTGGACTGTCTGGATGTAGCTATCTTTTCACTGCTTTTCCTAAAGTTTATGGTGATTAGTATGAACCTAAATAGGATTCTGATGATTATACTATGGTGACATGAGTGGTTGTGCATTTACTTTCTTCATACATACTATTCACAGCTCTTTCTTCCTCTCTCTTTTCCTTTATTTTAAGTCTAGACATTTGCTAAGTTGCTCTCTTTCCTTTCTTCTGAAGTCTTGTGATATTTTCTTGGCATTTTCCCTGCATTGAACCAATTGTAATTGATTTGCATGTAGTTTTGGAATATATATATATATATATATATATATAAAAAGATGATGAAACTTACCAAACAAAAGCGCTGGCAGGTCGATAGACACACAAACAAACACAAACATACACACAAAATTCTAGCTTTTGCAACCAATGGTTGCCTCGTCAGGAAAGAGGGAGGAGAAGGAATGTGGAATGTTTCCCTCTATTATATATATATATATATATATATATATATATATATATATATATATATACAAAGATGAGGTGACTTACCGAACAAAAACGCTGGCAGGTCGATAGACACACAAACAAACACAAACATACACACAAAATTCAAGCTTTCGCAACAAATTGTTGCCTCATCAGGAAAGAGGGAAGGAGAGGGGAAGACGAAAGGAAGTGGGTTTTAAAGGAGAGGGTAAGGAGTCATTCCAATCCCGGGAGCGGAAAGACTTACCTTAGGGGGAAAAAAGGACAGGTATACACTCGCACACACGCACATATCCATCCACACATACAGACACAAGCAGACATATTTAAAGACCAATATGTCTGCTTGTGTCTGTATGTGTGGATGGATATGTGCGTGTGTGCGAGTGTATACCTGTCCTTTTTTCCCCCTAAGGTAAGTCTTTCCGCTCCCGGGATTGGAATGACTCCTTACCCTCTCCTTTAAAACCCACTTCCTTTCGTCTTCCCCTCTCCTTCCCTCTTTCCTGATGAGGCAACAATTTGTTGCGAAAGCTTGAATTTTGTGTGTATGTTTGTGTTTGTTTGTGTGTCTATCGACCTGCCAGCGTTTTTGTTCGGTAAGTCACCTCATCTTTGTATTTATATATAATTTTTTCCCACGTGGAATGTTTCCTTCCATTATATATATATATATATATATATATATATATATATATCAAATTTACTATCCATTATTTTTAACAGAAAGCTAGTATTAATAATGTGTAACAATACACCAGTCTTCATATACAAATGTATTACTCTGTAAATTATTCATCTACAAAATTATTACCCCATAAATTCTTTGCTTTACAGCACATTTTTTTAAAAAAATTATTTGGGTTGAAGTTAATTAACAAAAAATGTTAACTTTCTTCCTTACCTACCTTCTGGCATATTTTTTTTTTTTACCAATTATGGTTGATACACTTCATTGACCTTCTTTTTATGAAGACTCTGTCCCTCGAATTGACCAAACTATGCTACCCATTACACCAGATTTACTGGCGGCAAGTATTTCTGGCCTTATTTCACCTCTTGAGTGTTGTTCTAACAATTGGTTACCTTAACCCTTTCACTGAATCGTAAATTTCCATAGGGCCCCTTGCCCTGCACCTTGACTCAAACACCATGGTAGTAATTTCATTACTATGCTTCTTGCCCAATTTTTTCTGTCTATTTCCCACTTAAAAGCGAAGATAAGTCGATTATTCTTCATACTATATCACTGTGCATTCTACTTCATTCTTCTGCTTTTATGCTTGGGTTATCGAACTCAGTGGAACCTGAACTATGGCTGGGTCTGTACTCAGTAGTTTTTATTGTCTTTTATGTGCCAGAACAACACAAGGCTCAGCAGAACAAGTGCCACTGCAGTGGTTGGTATGACAGTGGTCAGTGTTGTCTCATTCTGGTGCTGATTTTCACAATATGAATTTACATGCTGCAATAACGTTTCCAGGAAGATTGGTCCCTCCTGCTGGTTCAGAAGCGTGTTTATAGACTACACTAGTTTTGGTCCCAGAGTTTGATTTAAGCTGGTTAGATTTGCGGCAGGTGGCACTTCCATGGGGTCTTCTGGCCAGTACAAATGTGGCTGTGAAAGGCTCAAGTGAGTTATACCTGCAATCATGGTGGACAAGCAGAAAATAGGTCCCATTACGTTGCATGCTGTTCCATTTAATAAGAAAGCATTCACCTTTCATTCTACCCTCATTGCTGATCTACCCCTCTACTTGTAAAAACTAGCTGCTACTACCATCTTGTCAAAGCTAGGGTACAGCCCATGTGCCTTGACCTGCTGAAAGTACAATTCTGGCTGGACCACTTTTTAATTGCATTCTCTTTCCTCCTTTGTCCCATTAGCAATTTCACTGCACAGGAATCCTGCCCCACTGATATTACCATACACGGACAGACTATGATTTTCTCTCGGTGACATTTTTGTAAATTTGCCTCCTCCACTGCTACATATCTACCTTTGTCCTTTGTAGTTAATAACAGTTGCTGAGTTTTTACTCTTACAAATTTCTTCAGTATTCCCCATGTGACGAGTTATGCACGAATTACGTAGCACTCGTGATGTGCTTGTTTCCCTGCTACTGTTACAGAAATGAAAATCTAAACTTTTCTTCCATCAGTTCTCATTGATGCTGTGGCTACTCCAAATTAAAGGGCAAGTCTTTGTGCTCAGGTTCTGAAACTAATCTCAACTTCGGTGGTAGTTCCTTCTGTACTTTCCTTAGGCCATTTAAATACTGCTCTTCTTGCAAAAAATTTACCCCTAGCTGGAACACTTATCTTCTACAGACTGCAACCATTTTAATAACTACTTCCCTCTAAGACTTCTACTTGGGTTTGTAGTTCCCTGATAATCGGAGTAATATGTAATACTGCTGCTTTTGTACTTCAGCTTTCTGCATTTCCATGCTGCCAGTCAGTTTTATGCATGAGTTCAAAATCAAATTTGCATAGTCATGCTGTCCATCCTGTCAGCCTATTGGGAAGGATTCATTAACCTCAGCAACCATTTTAATGCTACATGATCTATTATTACTCTAAATGTTTCACCATACAGGTAAATTTGATATATGTGAGTCCATAAATAAGGTTAACATCTCATTCACCATTGCAGAATAATTTCATTCTGCAGAATTCAGCTGCCTTGAGTGTAAGCTACTGGATGGTCTGCACATTGCACCTCTTTTGATAACACAGCCTGGTGCATGGTTTTATGCATCACATAATAAAACAAGTTCTGTATTAAAATCTGGAAGTGCCACAATTGGACTCAATGTTTAAGCTTCTTTTAACTCCTCAAAAGCATGCTGACACTGTTCTGACCACACAAACTTAGTACCCTTCTTTTAACAATTGTGTAACCTACTGGCAATATCCGCATATCCTCTTATCAACCAGTGCTAATAGTTCACAAATGCAGAATGATTGCAACTATTTGACAGATTATGGTACAGGAAATTCACATACACTCTAATTAACCTTAAGTCTGTCTCAACTCCATCTTGTGATATGTCCTAGGTATGCTATCTATTCCATCACAAAATAGCACTTTTTTGTACTCACTGTTAACTTCACTGCTTTGAACCTTAAGAATACGTCCCTTGATCACTGCATATACAGTTTGCTATCACTTCCATAGACGATTATGTCATCAGGATACATAGCATTTCCATAGTTTCAAACTTCTGAGTATTGTGTTACCTATGTAATTATCACACTTGTTTGCAGCTTTCCATGTTTCCTTGTATGAATTCAGCTTATTGAGTTCTGTGACAGAAACTTCTGGCTCACTATCTGAGAAGCTAGTGCTTTGATGCTCATTGCTATAGCCATAATTTTCATGGTTGCCAGCAGTTGAGAAACGGTAATTCTCACTCATTCGCAAATGTTTTTTCAAACTAACATTACTGTGAAATACCTCACCACACCACTTACAAACATATAAAGGTGGTAGCGTACCATCAATGTGAATAAACACATGCTTTATGAATCTGTATTTTGAAGGAAAGCTCTGTTGGCAGAAATTACAGCTATATACATGTAATTCCTTTTCCCACGTACTAAAGTTATACCGCATGGCAACTGAGCAGTTCTTATCAACAGTCATATCTTCTGTATTGGTACCAAACTCGTGTGTTGACTTCTCCATGTCTATCAACAACTCATCCTGGACCAGTCTATGGTGACAAGTTTCTTCACATGATATGCCACTGCTCCCACCAGTACACTGAGTCAATCTGAAGAGTAAGGAGGCGGATGTTAAATACTGATATACAAACAACAAAGAAACAATATTTAGGTGTCCATAAATCCAGTACTATAAGAGAGAATTCATAAAAGTGCAGAAATTGTTAGAGATTTAAAATTGTAATATTCCACCAGAAGTAAGGAACTGATGAGGTAAAAATAATGATTAATCTGAGTCACTGCCAATTTGATCTGAAATTTTTAGATGAGAATTAAAATAATTCACTTTCAAGTGTTACAGTCTTTTTAAAATACAGTGCTACAAATTAATAGTCTACACCGATTTATTAATTGTATAAAAAAAAATTTCGGTTACATGTTTTAATTAAGAGAAATAATTTTTAAATGTTCCTCTTCTATTATCGTAGCTCTGGAAATGGCTTTCCTTTGTCTGGCAAATACTTTCACCTTTGAAAATTTATTTCACCTAGCAAACAGTTTTTTTTTTTTTTTTTTTTTTTTTTGTTTGATTCCCAATGAGTCAAGAACTACTGCAAGCATAATTATTTTGGTTAGGTATCTTGTATGGATGTTTATCAGGTGGATAATGACTGTTCATGAACAATAATCAATGTCACATCAATCTATGGAAAAAATGCATACTGATGAATGAATGTGAATGACAAACTTGCAGATGGTTTTAATCTAAGACTATGTTTTTGGCACTGCAACTTATATGAAGCCTTGCACAAATGGAAATGCTGTCTAAAATGATTGAAATGGTTGTAAATTTTCCAGTATATTTGCAGTGAGCCTTTTTGAAAATTTTTACATTTGGTCACCCGACACTGCAGAACACAAATAACTTAAGGACACACACATTAAACACTGCAGTCTGAGACTACATATCGAGTAGCAGTGACAATAGCTAATGCATGAGCTACCCGTGTAGTATCTGGGTCCCATAACTCCACCTGCAGTTAAACCCTTTCCCACAGAACAGAACTGTGATGCCTTTCAGGTCCCCATGTGATCATGTTGCACATGAAAGATCACAAACTACTGGAGGCATGCATGCTCCAGCGTTTTCTTTTGTTCTGACTGTAACTTCTAACTTTTTTGCATTGTGTTTGGTATATAGTTCTGTTTGGCATGGTATCTGCTAAATTTCGAATGATTTTAAACTCTTAATTGGGATCACACGGGTTTTTTAACGTAACCAGTAGCGTTGTGTGTCAGATTCTAGAAGTTCACAACTGAATCACTAAACATTGTAACTTTTTAAAACTCAGTTACATGTATTTTCATACATATGGAAGTGAAGTAACAGAATATAAATAATGAAGAAAGAAATCAAAAAGTATGCAATTGAGGTTTCAAACAAATAGTTTTATTTCTACTACTTTAAGAAATAGAAAGGTAACAATTTAAATTTTAGACTATGCCAGTCAACCATAAACAAACCAGAATAAAAACCAGAATTTCTGGAAAACGTCAACAATACATAAATTTTGATGATAATTATTTATCAATTGTTTAAGAGACCTCCACGTAAGCATTGTGTAGGTACTGAGTACTTGTGTCGTATCCTTAATCTTTACTGCACAACATTTTTTGTGGCATGTACATTCATAGACTCTTATTGCAGTCATGATGGAAGTGCACATGTATTTTAATAACACAAGTACTACAGCCTGAACAGCAACACTGCTGATGGTTTGCAACACTGCTGATGGTTTACACATTTGCTAAAACGTTTGGCACTATAGCTGTTACCTCTACTTTATTCCTTCCTTTGTTCTCTCAATTCTCAAACCAAAGAGTTGTCATTATGAACAAAAACAGTTTCTTACATTCTATCTAGATACTCCAGTACCCCTGTATCATACAACTAGTGCGGTCGGGGGATTAATGGGACTTCATCACTTTTACTTGGTCTTTCGGCTGAGGATGGTTGCGAAGTGCCATTGCATATATACACTAGTTTTGCGATGGGCTCGCCACTCCCAAAGACTACCGCCACTCCCCCCTACAGGACAGGATTAGTGTGCCCTAACTGCCTACATCCGGTGTAATCCATGGGAAAGTGTGAATGTCTGAAAATGGTTGCAAGCCGTGTAATTGAGACAGAATGTGGAGACCAGCCTGGTATTCACCCAGTGGGATGTGGAAAACCGTCTAAAAACCACATCCAGGCTGGCCAGTACACTGGACCTTCATCATTAATCCACCAGATGGATTTGATCCAGGGATGGCGTGCATGCCTGAATCTAGGAAGCTGCGCGTTAGCGCTCTCGGCTACCCTGGTGGGTCGTTTCTTACATTACCATGAAAATATTACAATTGGTTCCACCTAGTAAGGAAATATTGTCAATGCATTTGATGCCAGGGTTGGAGACTGCTGTGAATACAAGCAAGCCTATTAAAGCTTTTACTCAGAAAAATTAATATCATGCAAAGAGGGTATGTTCTTTTGAATATTTTTATATTATCAAGATTTTGTTTCATCACTGTTGAATCTCATCTAAAATACCTTGAGTGAAAACAAAACTTTGTTTCTTGTACAATGTCTCGATTTCTACTCATCACATCACAACTAAGTTACAGGGCAGGAATCTGCAAAGCAATGTTCTATTGTGTAGCACAAACATTGCTTGGATTGTGCATTTCTCCATTTGAAAGAGTTTCCCCTACCATAAAAGCAGGAATCATGGTGATATGACTGTATCCTCTGTTGTCGTTATTTCCTCCTCCTCCTCCACCACCACCACCACGGCCCTCTTCTGAAATTGTCTCTTCTGAAATTGTATCACCAATTTCCATCATGTAATGTTGATGAATATTACTGTCAACCAGAATTTCATATACCATTTATCTAAATATATATTAAAGTACAGTTGTCCTACTTACAGAACTCATGCATGATTGGTTTGTGGGGGCTCAACTGCATGGCCATCAGTCCCAATTATTGCAGTCTTTTTTTACACAGTCCAATGTAGCCACTGTCACGAATGATGATGATGATCAAATGACGACAGTGAAAACACCCAGTCATAACAACACAGCCAATAATCAGACCCAGGATGCCATATTCCAGAAGCAGCAATGCTAGCCAGTAGACCACAAACTGTGGACAGAACTCATGGAGAATAATAAGTCTGTTATGGCTGGTTTGAATGGTTAGAGATATGCGACACACACTGCATACTGTAAAAGACACTGACAGAAGACACCATAATTATTACACTGTAACAACAAGAATAAACACAAGCTGCTGATAAAAACCCCTGCTGAGCAGTATTTGTTGAACGAGTGTGGTATCTCTGTTGGATGTCATAATAACTTTATTATGAATTTATTGAGTGTAAAACTGTCTGAAAAGCAACCAGTTTTCATAACAAGAAGTCGACCCAAGGCGTTTTAAGTGATTATAATTACACTGACAGTGCTCCAGATGCTGCTGTGTGAGCTCTATACTTTCCAGGATACTGTGGCAGTTTAGGGTGTTCATTAACAGTTGTCCTCATCGAGTACACTGAAAAATAATTTTTCACTTTCCGCCAAAAGGTGAAAATATGGCGCTATAAGCAGTGAGAATGAGACATCAGTGCAGGAAAAGAAGAGAAACGATCAGACCAATGATACTGGTGGTTCTGGTATGGTTATTAGGATATGATGAGAAATTACATCTTCAAAATGGTCTACCTGTGCAACATGCTGTATCAATGACATGACATGTCATGGTTGCCTACAGCATATTCAGAGTGAGGGCCAGAGAGGGCGGGGGCCAGAGAGGGCGGGGGAGAGAGAGGGCGGGGGCGAGAGAGGGCGGGAGTCAGAGGGGAGGAGGGGGACAAGGATGACGGGGAGGGGGGAGAGGACAAGGACGACGGGGAGGGGGGAGAGGACGAGAGCGACGGGGAGGGGGGAGAGGACGAGAGCGACGGGGAGGGGGGGAGAGGTCGAGAGCGACGGGGAGGGGGGGAGAGGGCGAGAGCGACGGGGAGGGGGGGAGAGGGAGAGAACGACGGGGAGGGGGGGAGAGGGAGAGAACGACGGGGAGGGGGGGAGAGGGCGAGAACGACGGGGAGGGGGGGAGAGGGCGAGAACGACGGGGAGGGGGGGGAGAGGGCGAGAACGACGGGGAGGGGGGGTAGAGGGCGAGAACGACGGGGAGGGGGGGTAGAGGGCGAGAACGAAGGGGAGGGGGGCAGAGGGCGAGAACGACGGGGAGGGGGGCAGAGGGCGAGAACGACGGGGAGGGGGGCAGAGGGCGAGAACGACGGGGAGGGGGGCAGAGGGCGAGAACGACGGGGAGGGGGGCAGAGGGCGAGAACGACGGGGAGGGGGGCAGAGGGCGAGAACGACGGGGAGGGGGGCAGAGGGCGAGAACGACGGGGAGGGGGGAGAGGGCGGGAACGACGGGGAGGGGGGGAGAGGGCGGGAACGACGGGGAGGGGGGGAGAGGGCGGGAACGACGGGGAAGGGGGGGGTAGAGGACGAGAACGACGGGGAAGGGGGGGGGGAAGAGGGCGAGAACGACGGGGAAGGGGGGGGGAAGAGGGCGAGAACGACGGGGAAGGGGGGGGGGAAGAGGGCGAGAACGACGGGGAAGGGGGGGGGGAAGAGGGCGCGAACGACGGGGAAGGGGGGGGAAGAGGGCGAGAACGACGGGGAGGGGGGGAAGAGGGCGAGAACGACGGGGAGGGGGGGAAGAGGGCGAGAACGACGGGGTGGGGGGGGGAAGAGGGCGAGAACGACGGGGTGGGTGGGGGGAGAGGGCGAGAACGACGGGGAGGGGGGGAGAGGGCGAGAACGACGGGGAGGGGGGGAGAGGGCGAGAACGACGGGGAGGGGGGGAGAGGGCGAGAAGGACGGTGAGGGGGGGGAGAGGACGAGAACGACGGGGAGGGGCGGAGAGGACGAGAACGACGGGGAGGGGGGGAGAGGACGGGAGGGACGGGGGGGAGAGGACGGGAGGGACGGGGGGGGAGAGGACGGGAGTTAGAGATGACAGGAAAGCAGCTACGGCTTGAGGTCCACAGGACAAATGGGGACGGGAGGGGGGAAGGAAGTAATGAGGACTCTCCTGCCTATGCTTTGACTAATTGTATGTGTAGCAGCTCCTATTCCAAGTGCAGTTCAGATGCATGTCATATTTCACTGATATGAGCCTCTGACACCTCCACTCCCATGGCCAGTGCTCCATCAACTCTCATGAAGCACACACTGCCCCGTGCATCTCACATCTCTGAGCCCATTACGTCATATCATGATACTACAACTAACATCTATGAAGTGCCGCATATGTTAAATTGTTTAAAATACCTGTCCATCCAAGAAACGTTTGAGAACTGATCTACCTGTAACTTTCATATGTTTTGTTACTATGTAAAATGGCGATGATGCCTGATCTTTATGTACATGATTACTCTGCCATTCATAATTATGGGCCTGGCAGAGGGTCATCCAACCATCATTTGTAATTTACTTCTCTACCATTCCACTCTCACTCCATGCAGGGAAAACGAGCACTTACACCTTTCCATGTGGGTGCTGATTTCTCATACTTTACTATGATAATTTCTCCCTGCTTAGATGGGCATCAATAAAATATTATCACACTGTCGACAAAATTCGTGTTTCAAATTTCATGATAAATTAGTGCCACAGCGAAAAAAGTGTTTTAATGACCACCACCCCAGTTCACGTATCATATCCATAGCACACTCTCCCTTATTTTGCGATGGTATAAAACGAGCTGCATTTCTTTCAATTTATTTCATGTCCCCCACCACACTGCAATAGTCCACAAGATAATAGATAAGCATAATGTAAGCCAGTTCTTTAGTAACCTGTTACGTTTTCCAAGTGGTCTGCCAAGGAATCAGTCTTTGGTTTGCTTTCTCAGAGCATTATCTATAAGGATGTTATGATTCAATTTATTCATAAGTGTAGCTCCTATGCATTCAGTTGAGTTCACAGCTTTTAGGTTTGTATGATTTATCGTGTGAACGAAATTTATCACATTCCTTTCCGTACTCATGTGGTTGACTTCATACTCTTCATTATTTACAGTCAATTGCTATTTTCCACATCATACAGATATCTTTTCTATCACTCCACAATTCGTTTTCATCATCTGATGACTTTACGATAAGGTAAATGACAACATAATCTGCAAACAATCTAAGAGATTGTCTCTTAAATCGTGTATGTAGGTCAGGGACAAGAAAGGGCCTATAACACTTACTTGGGAAACGTCAGATATTAATTCGATGACTTTCTGTCAGTTATTACGAACTGTGATCTTTCTGATACAAAATCACGAATCAGTGCACACAACTACGATGATACTCCAGGGGCATACAATGTAATCGGAAGTCACTTGTGAGGAATTGAGTCAAAAGCCTTCTGAAAACCATAAATATGGAATCAATGTAATGTCATATGTCCTAATCAGTCATTACTTTGCGAGAATAAAGAGCTTGTGTTTCACAAGAATTATGTTTTCCGAATAGTTGTATGGGCGTGCATTTAATCGGATTACTCACATTCCCTTTCTTGGTTTCTGGTGTAATTCGTGCAAATTTCCTGTCTTCGAGTACCAATCTTTCTGCCATTGAAGAGTTGTATATGACTGTTAAGTATGGAGCTACTGTATCAGCATATTCTGAAAGGAACCTGGATGGTGTACAATCTGGACCAGAGGCATTGCCCCTCCCAACTATTAAGCTGCTCCACTACATTTATCCTGTGACGGAATTTAGAAAATCCGTCTTCAGTGACTCGCTTTAGCAGCACTGTCGTCAATAACTTTACCACTGTTATCACGCAGTGAAGGTATTAATGCACCTCTTA
This sequence comes from Schistocerca piceifrons, assembly GCF_021461385.2. NCBI lineage: Eukaryota > Metazoa > Arthropoda > Insecta > Orthoptera > Acrididae > Schistocerca > Schistocerca piceifrons. The sequence continues at coordinate 121,398,432 of NC_060148.1, read as the reverse complement.
AATTGTATACTTCACATACAACCAAAATATCTTTGGGTTTACGATCAGATTTTGAGACAGAATGTCATTCTGGAAACTATTAAAAGTCTCTCTAATTGATTTTGCGCTAAATTTCGAGCTTCTGTAAAACTTCGCCAATCTTGTGGATTTTGCGGTCTTTTAAATTTGGCATGTGTAATTCGTTGCTTCTGCACCAGTGGTCTGACCTGTTTTTTTGTCAGTACCACATTTCATTAATTTGACGCGTATCTCTCAGTTATTACTCATTTGACTTTAAACCGCATCTGGACTAAGTTTAGAAAGACTTATCAGACGGAGTGGAAACTGTATCTTCGGAATGTGTCAAGCAAATTTTTACCTGCTTTAAGTGTGAATTTTGCATTTATTTTGGTCAGTCTCGATGTTACAGTATTCACTCTTGTGAACTCTTCATGGCTCAACAACATTGTGGTCACTAATCCCTGCTTGGTCAGGGCTATTATGATGTCAAGGATGTTTTCGCGCTTCTGTACCCATTGTTCAAAATAATTTTCAGAGACGCCATTCAGTACGGTTTCGGACGACGTTTTATGCCTACCACTGACATTAAACATTTACTTTCGCCAATATATAAGAGGGTAGTTTTGCTTCCAATTATTCGCAATATTACGGACTGTATTGGAAAAGTTCTGGCCAAGTTTCAAGTTTAAACAATCTTTAGACCTACAAAGAAGATTAGTGAGTGTAAACGCAAGCTTCCGCGTCCGTTGTAACACTCAATAAAATTCTTCTGCGTTTGAAGCCGCATTGTCAACTATAAAATTTCGACGTCTTGGCGACTGTTGCAACACGCCTTCCTCAAACCCAGAAGATTTTTACTGACCAAGATTAGTGAATGTATAAGATTGGCGAATATAAAATTGCATATGGCTGTGGAAAGGTTTATATTGGAACAACGATAAGAAATGTCAATACCCTCTGAACGGAACACAAAAGAAACTGTCGACTGGGATATACAGACAAATCAGCTGTAGCGGAACAAGTTTTTAAAGACTGTGATCATGAAATAAAATTTAGTGAGACAAGCGTGTTAGCCAGGTCATCTATTATTATGCATGTATGTATAGGAAAGCTATAGAGATTAAGGAACACCACAATAATTTCAACAGAAAAGAGGAAGGCTTACAGTTACACAGGATACGGTGGTCACCTCTCCACCAACCATTTGACGATCGATTACATTCGATCGGGAATAATGACGCTAGTCAGAGAGACTTATAGTCGGTCCCAATTGAACGTATGTTGGTGCCCTCTATATGAACGGGAATTCCACTGCCTGGCAGCCATAATTGACTCACCTCCAAAGATGTTCCCGCAGTTGGCAACGAAACGCCAGGAAGTAGTAGCTTTACAGATCGAAAACGGCATCTCAGCCCAGAGCTTTTAACTAATCACTACCCATACTACCTCAAAGGAAATATCTTAAATTTCACTACAGGGTAAACTACTTCCACCAGGAATTAACACTACAACACCAACTGTATCTCATCTATTCTTTGTGAACATGGTCAGGTCTCTTGAAAAAATTCAGCTGAACTTATTTCCATACCTTTATTGTGGTTGTATCTACCCTCTTTCGGTGTTCTACTTGCAGCCTTTGAAACTGAAGCCCTTTCTGCACTTACCTGAGACCCTCTAACCTAAAAAAAAGCCCAGTCTCCTCTACACATCCCCATACTCGTGGAACTGCTTCCTTTGTGTAGTTGACTCCTGACCCACTCAGCAAAAAAATGAATGGAAATTTCAGAGAGTGACAAATACAGGATTGTAACTGTACCAGCAGTAGCAGTTCCACATAGTGCAGGTAAACTAACCTAAGTTTAGTCTGAAAGACTAAACAATCTACTTGTAGAGTATACAAATTGTGGTAACTAAATGAAATCATAGCTCAATTAAAACTGTTTACACCTTCAGCTGGTGAAGAGAATGCTGATCACATGAGCAAAATATTATCGATCTTACATGAGCTTTGAAAAATATGCATCGTCGAGTGATTGGGGAGAGAATTGTCCACGAGCTTTACGGACTTGCATGCAGAATATTTCTGATAATACAAGGAATGTATTATGCATGGCAGGCTGATCTCAGATACGCAAGACTACTTAAAATCAAATAATGGTTTCAAGTACATTCTCACGGTCACAGACACACATTCCAAATTTGCTTGGGCCTTACCTTTGAAAGTAAAGACACGGAAGGAGGTTTGAGAGGTTTCTAAACAATTGTTGCAGACAGGACTAACTCGATGCCACAACAACCTTGAGGAATATGATGGAAGTGAATTTTACGACAGGCATTTCAAAGCAGAATTGGAATGATGTTGGATAAATCACTACTCAACAGTCTCCCATTTGGAAACTAGTATTGCCATATGGTTGAACTGGACCATGAAAAACCAAATGTGGAAGCAATTTAATCTTCAACGTATGTGCAAATGGCTGAACATACAGCCACAGATCATTGACAAGTATAATCGTATTATTCACCACAGAATTAAGAACAAACCTATCGATGTCACAAACGAACTACGGGATAGCTTTAAACCCATTATGTTCCTCATAGAGCAGATTGTATGATGTTGAGGGAACAGGGCTTTGATGAAATGGTTTAGTTTCTCATGGAAGCTCAACAGTTGGGTGAACACTCGCAAACTGCTACGTAATACGAAAAGCAAAGCTCAAACCATGCAGTAATGTGACAAGTGCTAGGAAATGTATCAACAAAGTTGGAGGTGGTATTCTCGAGAATCTGTCATCAGAAGTTTGTATCTCTGGATATAATTTCTGTGGAGCTGGAACAAAATTGAAATAGCACCAAGATTATGGTGATAAGGGCTTCAACGCATTAAAAAATGTGTGCAAAGAGCACATCACCGCCTACACTACAAATAAAGATCACCATATTGCACACCAAATACTCACTGATAACGCTGCACAGGTACATCAAGGGACGGATATTCATGTAGGACAACCTATATTTGCATATGCTGTTGGTAAGGAAATGTTTGCTAGATCTTAAATTGGGTACTGGACTAACCTTCAAGCAACACTGAATGCATCTCACTGCATTCTAAAGAAGAAGAAAAACCTATGGGATGTTTAAAAAATTGGTGACAGCACCAAAAGGTGCCTTGAGGCAGAAAAAAGGAAGGAAATGATGTGTTAAAACGCCCAGGTTCCTACCAATACCAAAGACATCTGGTGGAATAATTCTGGCTTTGATACCTACATTTACTTGGCTGTCAGCCACTAGTTTCATTAGCTAGGAGAGCTGATATATTTCAAGCACTAGAGAATGCCTGAAAAAGTGAAAAGTAATTACAAGCAACTAAAAGGGGCAATATGACCATGGAGGCCATCGCTATAGGTAAAGGCCTCTATTTACAATACAGAAGATGGCTTGGGTTGTACATTAAAAAAACGCCCAAGGCAATGGTACTGGAAAGAAGGGTAAAAACATAGATCTGCTTAGACTCACCAGAGAATTTAAAATCATGAGATTTTACAGCGTGTTTATGTAGGATACTTTGTGTTGTGTCTAGACAAGACAGCCTAGACACAATGGGAGGAAGCCGAAAGGCACGTGCTTAAACTCACGCAGGCTGGCGTGAGGTCTGAAACAGGATACGTAATGAATGCTATAAAGAAAAGTACGTAGCTTCTGGAATACTTAACTTTAATCCACATTTGTAGAACATCGATCTTGATGATACATTAATAGAATATCAATATCAATTGAATACGGCGCCTTGCTAGGTCTTAGCAAATGTAGCTGAAGGCTATGCTAACTATCGTCTCGGCAAATGAGAGCGTAGTTGTCAGTGAACCGTTCCTTGCAAAGTCGGCTGTACAACTGGGCGAGTGCTAGTACGTCTCTCTAGACCTGCCGTGTGGCGGCGCTGGGTCCGTCGTATACTAGCGGGCCGTGGCCGATTTAAAAGCTACCACCTAGCAAGTGTGGTGTCTGGCGGTGACACCACACTTTGCCTGAGACAATGTGCAAAACCACAAAACGTGGAACAGTAAATTTAGATGTTGTTCGAGGTATGGAGCTCTTGGTGATTTAAGGCCACATAAAGAATTGTGTTGTCACTTCACCAATAGGAACCAGCTGTTGTACAATGTTCGACGCTACCATGACTTCAGTTCATACCTCTGAGGATATTTCTGACATATTTTTCATCAAAATTGCATAAAAACAAGCAGTATGCAAGTCTCTGCATCATTTGAAGGTTTGATGTACTGACGTTCACTCTAATCCTAATTGGGCTAAAGTGAAAGCAAACTACTTTCCTGCAATATATGAGCAGGGGGTAGTTATGTACAGCATTGACTGGCTGGAAACACACGAAACCATAGCTAACGTCACTGGCTTAAGGAGGCAAGTTGATTTCGAACTGAAACCGATTGTAAAATCCTTGAAGAAAAGGAAGCTGAGATGCCTGGAGGGAGAGTCCATATAGTTAATGGGGATAGCAAAGGCAATGATACAACGAGCATTCAGGCATCCCGTTTTCCTGGATAAATGTGTGTGACAAATCTGAACAATATAAACCTAGAGACAACTTTTGTCTTTCAAAACTTCCTCTAGTAAAGGTGTAAGATGGCCTCTGAAGTCCCAGATGTATGGACTACAGGATACCAGAACTCCAGCAGATGTATCATGATGATTGTTTAAAATGTGGAGAGCACATCTCCGCAAGCGAAACACATTGCTGCATGCCTCAGTCCACCAGGGAACAGAACATGCTACAGTAAACTTTAAGTGCATGGTATGGAACATACTTCGGCGGTAAGGATAACGTTTGGAAGATACTTTACGTGGTCATCACAGCTGTGTAAATGTCGTGAGAGAGGGGTAAAGCCTCCAGTTGGCCTTGGAAAGCTGCCAATTGGATCTGCACTCAGGTAGGATAGGAGTCGGCAAATGGATAGCACACAGAAATTGATCACCTGAGTATGTGTCAGAGGGAACGGGCCATTCAAGATGATGAGCGAGCTATACAATGCAGAATGAGAGGTCCAAATGGTAATAAATGTCCATGGAATCTGAAAGGAACATGAGTGCTCCTGTGCTAAAATATGATTCAGGAAGTCAGCTAAGAGGGAACCTCTTGGACAGGTTCTCCCAGAGCACCAAAGCAGATGGTGGGCATTAAAGTCACCAAGCAGCAAAAAGGCGTGAGGGAACTGACCAATGAGCTGGAGTAAGTCTGACTTAGTAACAGCAAATGACGGAGGGGTGTAGAAGTTATGTAGACAAAAGGTGAAATGAGGAAGGAAAATATAGACTGCAACAGCTAGCAGTCGAATGCAATGAGATGGATGACCAGCATGGCTCCCCCATGAGGTAGAATGCTGTCCTTGGGGGAACATCACAGAGGACCAGAAGGAAACATAAGCGATCAAAGGGGTTGTGAGGACAATTTTTAATATGACAATTTTTTTCTTGGAAGCAGAAAACAAGTGGACACTGCAATTCCAAGAGCAGCTGTAACTCCTCCTTGTTGGATCTAATGCCATGAATGTTCCATTGGAGAAGAGTCATAACAGGGAATGGGGATTGGGGAGGAGGGAACAAATGAAGGTTAGTCACCTTGGTGGCTGCTGAGTGCCAGCCTTAAAAAATCCACTGCTACAGGAGGCAGAGGCTGGAGAATCCTGTTCCATGAGCTCTGCAAACATATTGGCATTCTCCCTTAGTCAGCCTGTGAATTCTATGGCAGAAAACCAGTAGGCAGTGGGCACCAGCAAAATTGAGGTCAGCCAGGTTAGAGTATATGTTGCAACACCACTGAAGAAGATCTCTAAATCAGGTAAGGAGAAAACAGTTTGTTTTTGTTTGAGCTCTTAGAACTTTCTGGTTGGCAGATGAAGACTGTTTTTAACTGTAGAAAGTCTTTTGCAGGAGTACTGCTTTTGTCCTTTCAGCCTGACAGTTGTGTAACAGGTTATTTCACCACCAGGGGCAAAGATCTGATGGCTTGTTGCGCAGCTGTAGGAGCAGATTGGGATGCTACTGTGACCTGGGTGACTTCACTACTGCAATACTGAACTTGGGGTCGCACGTCTGGATGGGCATATCCTCTATTATGCATAACATAGCAAAAACGATACTGCAAATGCCAATCGTAAAATTCACAGATTTTGACTAGCTAACAACTGTGAGTGACAAAGTGGAGTTTGATGTCTACCACTCAGATCTCCTAATCGGCTTGCTTGTTAAGACACATGGGAAATTCATGGGATTACAATTGATACACCAGAAAGGAGGAGGCAAACTGCTGCCCTCGTGAGCATCTCTGCCAAGAGTAACAAATTTGCCCATGTTTTGACAGGATACGTGTTTTATTATAATGTTGACACTTGTAGGAACTCATCCGGTTTGTAATTTATGGTTGGACCGTGATGACTTCATAGCCTGCCTTAATCTTTGAGGCAAACATTACTCAGTGAGGCCATCAAGCATCAGAATGTAAATAACACCTTGCGAAGAGTTCAGTGTAAGATGGTTCTCCACACGAACAGGATAGCTCTGCATATGTGATGCTGTAAGCAGTTGAGCTTGAGAATCACAATACATCTTCAGAAGCACAGTTGCATTACATAAATGGGAATAGGATTTCACAGGGCCTGCAACTGCAACACCACGTTTCAGAATAATGCACACATTAACTGTAGCAAAGGACGGACCACTTCCAGTACATGATACCATGAGGGACCGAAGTGCAGTTGGGAGGGTCTTCAAATCTTTAGCCTCATTCTGTTTACGTATAGTACACACACACTAAGATGGTGAGTCATTGCAAATAAATAAATAAATAAATCCCCATGGTTGCCAACACCTACAATGGCATGCTCCTTCCAACTGGGGGCACCCTCAGAGGGGGGATTCACCCCACCGTAAATGACTGCTCACATCTCAGGTCACACCTCCCGAACTCCTGACAGAGGGACGAATTGGGATTTGGGAAGGTAACAGCTTAGGCAGTTACCCATCTCTGGGCCTGGACTGTATAAGAGTGTACGTGTGAACCCTACCTGTTGACCTGGAGCTTGGCATTATCCATTACCTTGTCACCTGTAATGTGTGTAATGAATGGGCCAGCCTTTAGGAACACACCGGGACAAAGGAGAAACAAAGAGAATGAGGATTCACCAGTTAAGTCTTCACAGCCTTACTGAAAGTGGCACCAGCTACTTAAGATTCTTCTTGATGGTGGCCTGTACACTGTCACCACTACAAACTTGTGTGCTTCCTGAGCACCACTGTGGCACAGCACTGAAAGAGCTGTTCAACACTATGTTCATTAATCTGGAAGGCCAGGAATCAGCTCCAATTTTTGGATATGTAGCCACTCACCCTTCCTTCTTACTTTTCTATTGCAGTATATTAGCTTGGGCTCATCAAGAGGAACCTGTTGAATTTCAGAGAGTCATGTGACATTCTGAATTCAGCCCAATACAGCTGCTGACATTCCACCTGAACTTTTATTTACCTGTACAGATATTAGACATTTGCTCTATTTATCTAGGAACAGTCACATAATGGTTGTTGCAGAGAATAGCAGTACTGACCATACTGCCTTGTAATGTTGTTGCTTATCGGTGATACTGAGTAATTACAGTAGGGCATTTTATATCTGACGTATTTTCACAAGTAATAAAAATTTATATTTCTCAAAAAGTTCTGCAGTGAATTATGAAAACTTACCTTGCACTATCAGATGCGTATCTTGTTGAGATTTCCACCTGAAATATATGAAGAAACTGCCTGTGACTTACAACTGATGAGACAGTAAATAAATATAATTGAATTAATGCCCACCAACATGTGATTGGCCCACAAAATGCTGTAAGTGAGGCTTGAAAATATTATTAAAGAGGACATGATAAACTGTTTCAGTTAATGAAACAGAATGTCAGTAAGAATTCACTCTCCATTTCCTCACTTTGTCTTCAGTTCTGTAAATATCTACACAAGCCAGTAATTTGGTTGTAGCCATACTTCCTACTAGACACTTCACAAAGAAAAGTGACCAAAACATCTTTCATCTGTCATGTACATATGTATTGTGTAAGATTTTCATTCTTTTTTTTTTATTATGAAAAGTGAGAGATGAATCGATCATCATAAGTGACACAGTTGGGCCTTTGTGCTCTGGCCAGCCCAGACCAACTTGCAGAGGTGAGGAGTGACTTCTAAACCCAACCGTAAGTTCACACTCAGAACTACATACACGCTTGGACCATTAAATATACAAACATTAATCAATATTGGCAGATTCAAAATACTTTCAGACATTGTAAATGGACAAGTTAAAACTGGCGTTACAAAATAGCATGTTCACAGATGAAGAAATACAACATTCAGAGAACTATAGATTTTTCAAAGAGAACACAGGGAAGAAATTCGTGAAACTCCTCCAGTGCTAGGCTCTGCATTTATAAATGGCGAATCTACTTTGCAATCAGTAGCAAATTTTTTATTACCTCCAGAAAGACTTCTCTCCCTGCCATAATTCAATATTTAGATGAGAGGTACACAATAATTAATGCACATGCAATAATAAATCAGGGTAACAAGAACAATTCAGAAAGTAAAACAGTCCTGAGAACAGTGTTGAGAAGCATCTGATGAAGTGCTAGAGGAAAACATAAAAATTTTATTAAATTTTTATCCTCAGACTATCAGAGGATGCAGATGAGAACATTTTCTGCATAAAAGTGCTATTACATATATTTATTCACAACTGGAATTTTGACTTATGCCATTCTCCAGTGACATTTTACTATAAACTACATCAAAATTATTAAATGTCATAACTAGTGCTTAGGGAGTGGATATTAAGACGTGCAGTATGACATGACTGAAAGAAATTAGTACATGAAGTACTACCATTGTCTGGACATACAGATTATGAAGACTCCTGTCTTTTGATGAATATGCAATTTGTGAACATGGTTAACACAAGGAAAGTATTACCTCAAAAGAATTATAAAGGATTCAGATGTCACACTGGGCTACCACTTGATAATTGTACAGCTGCCAAATTAATTTTGAACAAATACTTTCCATAACAGTCCAAGGAGAAAATGTTTATGTCTGCCTGACTGTGGATGTAAGAAAAAAGGAAAAGTGGTAAGAAAAAGACATTTAGCTAAATTGTTGGCAGATAACCCCCCCCCCCCCCCCATACACCACTAAAAAGACACGAGGTCAACAATAATATGATTTGAGAATATCAGATAGCTTATGTGCCAATAATGAAGCACAATTCCAAGAAGGTGATGATTTCCAGAGTCGGACATAGATACCTGTTGAAATTGACTATTATCACTGAATCATAAAAGTAAGATTCCTGGCCTGTAATAAGAGATAGCCATGTTCACAGAAGATTAAAAGAAATTCCACGAAAAGTTCAAGGAGAAAACAACACTAACAATCCCAAAATAGGAGATATATTAGAGATAGCTTAGGGCAGGATGGTCCTCTGAAGGGCAAATTGTTAAGGACTAAAGGAGCAAAATACTATTGGAATACATCTGTAAACTTTTAGAAGGCTTATAACTATAAAGCAAGACTGCTTTTATTCAAACTTCTTACAGAATCTGAAATACAGAAGACAACACGGGTCTTCTTAAAAAAAACTACAGCCTCGTTTGAGATAACAACATACTTTAGCCAAGGCAAAGGACTAACTCCATTCTTCTTTCAGACCATACTAGAAAAGTGAACATTGAACACATGGAGCAGTTGTCAGAATCCAATACCAGAAATTGAATACTACTTGGTTAGAAAATGGATGTCAAAATTGTCTGTTCAACTTTTGTAGATAATTTAGCAATACTCACAGTGTAGAGAAAGCACAAAACAGAGAGAAAGAAAAACGGTAGGAGAAGCATGACTACTCGTCTCCTCTGGTAAGAAGCAGTGGTGGGTAACAGGACTGCAATATCCCAATCAAATACGAAGTATCAGGGGAAGAAAAATTTAAGGATCTATGAGAACTCATGTAGCCGAATGGTGGGGAAAATGGAGCCACAAAAGGTAGACTATGAAAGATGGTCTTTGGATTTCTGTTAACAGAAGATGTTTACAGTAAAAATTCTTTCTCCAAAATTGCAGAACCTCCAACTTGCAAGGCAGTCATTTGGCCAGAATACAGATCTGACTCACAAACACTAATTTTAGAATCAACAAATGATAGAGAAAATTATGAAAAAAGAAAAGATATTAGGAAACAGAACACCAGTACAAACATTTAAATTCAGAAACAATACAGAAGTATAGATAAATATGTACGAAAATAACTGGAGACAAAATTTGGCAAAGAAAGCTAATGAATCTTATCATACTAAAAAGAAAAACTGTGCAGAAGTACTAAAAACTTAAGAAGAGAACTCATTGGCTTACAGAACTGCACCAAGACCTACAAGAAACTTGTATAAATAAGCAAGAAATTTAAAACCAAATACAGAAACAGAATTGAGTTGATAAATACTCCACAGCAAAATAGTTCCAAAAAGAGAAAATAGAAACTGGATGTCACCTGAGTGGAAACAAGAAAGTGTACAGATGAAGGAGTAGTATAAAGAAATGTAAAACCTTAGCTGGCGTGTAATTGAGAAGGGAAAAAAAATATTGTTCCACATTTCTAATACCATCTCAGTAAAGCACAGCAATTGTATTTGTACTGCAAACATATTACAGCAAGTAGGTCAAAGTGTCTCTGCAAATATGCAGGGAACAGTATTTGGAGTGTTTTGTTAGGTTACAGCAGTTCTCAGAAATACTTTGCAGTTGTGTTATGCTGCCAGTACTGCTTGCATGCAGTCACAAAAGAGCAACACATGTATGTGTCATTCCAGCAAGAGCTTCAAGCTGCTGTGGTTACATATCTAGTGAACAAGCAAGATCATACAACAATGTAAGTATATAGTGACTTACCAAACGAAAGTGCTGGCAGGTTGATAGACACACAAACAATCACAAACATACACACAAAATTCAAGCTTTCACAACCAACGGTTGCTTTATCAGGAAAGAGGGAAGGAGAGGGAAAGATGAAAGGGTGTGGGTTTTAAGGGAGTGGGTAAGGAGTCATTCCAATCCCGGGAGCGGAAAGACTTACCTTAAGGGGGAAAAAAGGACAGGTATACACTCGCACACAAAGACACAAGCAGACATTTGTACAGGCAAATGTCTGTGTATGTGCAGATGGATATGTGAGTGTGTGCACGCCAGTGTATACCTGTCCTTTTTTCCCCCCTTTCATTCCAGTCCCGGCGTTGGAATGACTCCTTACCTTCTCCCTTAAAACCCACATCCTTTCGTCTTTCCCTCTCCTTCCCTCTTTCCTGATGAAGCAACCATTGGTTGCGAAAGCTTGAATTTTGTGTGTATGTTTGTGTGTCTATCAACCTGCCAGCACTTTCGTTTGGTAAGTCACATCTTTGTTTTTAGATACATTTTTCCCATGTGGAATGTTTCCCTCTATTATATTCATAATGTAAGTATATATATATAGATAATGATCCAAAACACACCTCTGTCAATTTTCTAAGAAATTCTTTTCAGACCAAAACCAAACTTTTTGAGTGCCTAAGACAGAGCCTGGATCTAAATTCAAATGATTGACACAGAACTTTTCTCATTTAACATTGAAACACCAACAAATATACACTTAATATTTTGCTGTGGTGAACTATATTCCTCCCATGCCACGAGAAATGCCACTAATCTGCTATCCATTGGGAATACCTTTCTGTGAGAGTAAGCTAACGACTGTAAGGCAGTATTTAAATTCACATTATACAACTTTTGCACTAGTAGCTTTGAGGAATTTTAGGACTTTTCCAAGGTCAGTGCCATGAGAGCAAGTAGAATTTTTGTCACACATTTAAATATACTCATAAACTCACTGATGAACAAAATATGAATGTGGCCAAAATAAGCGAGGAACAGAAATAAACAAAGGATTCAACAAATGAAATATTCTAACTCTGCTGACCATTGTCTCAAAAAACCAGATTTATAGCTAACTGCTAATTTGTCACTTCCCAGCTATAAAATATTATTCACAAATATTACATAAAAAACCACTAAAATTCAATTCATCACTAATATATCAATTTTTATAAACACTGATTACAGTAACACTAAATTGTACTACTGGTAAGCCAAAACTGCCACAAGCATAACCAATACATCAAACTGTACAGTGAATACATAAATTGTCTGGAACTCAACTGGATCCAGGGTATCTAACATTTGACAAACTACTCGATTAATTTGACCAGAGCTAAATATACTCCACACTTCCATACACAAAAAGACAGCATATTTTACACTACACCTTTACCTTTATCCTTAGTGAATGTGTCTTAAGTACTTTTTTTGACAAATTAACTATTATGCAGTATGAGATCAAGATATTTCCACTTCAAATGGTTGTAATTCATACTTGGTATGTGCTACATAGTAACCAAAAACACCATGTAAATGAGCAGGAAATTATTATCTCACCTGATATGATACACTTGTTCGTATAGAAATATTTTCTTGTATTTACTTATTTTGACAGTTGCATATGATGGCAGTTTGTCATGTTTTCACTGATATTTAATGTAGTATTTATCTTAGAAGGTTTCATAAGGTTCTAAAGTGACCAGCATGAGGAGGTGCTTATCTCAAGCCAGGCTTCACAAAATCCTCACTAGAGTACCAACTAATCCAGAAGGTACATTGAGGAAGGAGGACGGGAATATACAAAGACAGCATACGAGACACTGGAACTCCTCCGCAAAACTTACTTTCCTCAATATGCTCTGGCTGATAACATAGACCAGAATGTGACCCCTGAAAGACAATGGTTCTCAGGCACCCTCGTGATGACTGGGTGTTGTGTGATGTCCTTAGGTTAGTTAGGTTTAAGTAGTTCTAAGTTCTAGGGGACTGATGACCATAGATGTTAAGTCCCATAGTGCTCAGAGCCATTTCAGCCATTTTTCTCAGGCGCTCTAAGAGAGGACTGGGAATTGGCTAAGGAGTGTGACAATTTCAGTAAAATCCAGTGGGCAGTGGGAACATTCTAACTGTTCAAGCCACCTGGCCCAGATGGCATCTTTCCATCTCTCTTGAAAAAGAGTAAGAGTCCTGTGCAGGTTATTCAGGGTTAGCCTAGCAGCAGGAGTCATTCCCAATGCCTGAAGGGCAGTGAAGGTTGCTTTATTCCAAAGCCAGGGAGAATTGATCATAACAAGGCCAAGGATATGAGACCAATGAGTCTGGTTAATGTATATGTTGGGGAGAGGAGGTTAACTAGGGCTCCTGCGCATTCAAACCCCAACACACACGACCAGGTATATCAAATGAGACAGCTCTCCATCTATTTGTTGGGAGGGTGGAGAAAGCACTTTGCTTTCAAGAAATAGCCCTCTGCATCTTCCTGGACATCGAGGGGGCTTTTAGTAATTCAGCCTTCGATGCCATGGTTAGGGCTGCGAAGGTGCATGACCTACTGACCTCTATATGTGGGTGAACTAGGGCCACACTTAGTGGAAGAAGGGTGGAGGCCACAATAATGAATGAAATGGCAATTAACGCCACTAGAGGTTTTCCACCAGGAGAAGTTTTGTCCCTTTTGTGGAATCTAGTGGTGAATGAACTCATTTAGGAACTAAATTCCAGTCAATGTTTTTGCCAAGGATAAGCAGATGACCTTGTCATAGTAATACTTGGCACAAGGTGCGCTTGACATTGTGGAAGACTGGTGCATTAAACAGGATGTACAGGTTAATCCCAAGAAGACTGATGTATCAATCACAAAGAAGCATATACAACACTCAAGTTTGGAATGTAAAGCTTTTCAATGAAACCCTACCTGTGAAGTGGATAGTGAAATATCTAGGGGTAATCTTAGCTGAGAAACTAACATGAATTTCTCACATTAAGATTATCTGCTGGAAGGCGAATTGTACTCTAGTGAGTACCAGAAGGGCTTATGGCAAAAACTGGGGCATAAGACCCTGAGGTATGCACTGGATATACACCACAGCAGTTAGACTTAGGATCTCCTATGGGACCGTATTGTTGTGGAAGAAGGTAGAAAATCAGGTTGCAGCTAAGGAGCTTGCTAAGGTAAAGAGACTGGCCTGGTTAGCCATAACAGGGAAAATTAGTAGCACACCAACTGCTGAGATGGAAGCCATGCTGGACATGCCTCCACTACACCTTTGGGTTTAGATGAAGGCAGCAGCTGATGCATACAGACTCAAAACTGGTAAAAACTGGATCTCAATGGGACACACACACCAACACACACACACACACACACACACACACACACACACACACACACACTAAATCAGTAAGTGGGGCAAATATATGAATGGCTGGAGAAATGCAGACCAACTACATAATAACTCCAACTGCTTTAACAAGCCTAACAATATAATAATTGGAAGCAGAGAGCAGTGCAAAAAGCAGTTTGACACCATATGGGTAGAAATCAGACCAAGGTGCTGGGGTCGGGGTGTCTCAGATTCAGCGAAGACTGGAGGGCATCATCACTCTAGGAAAACTGGCCTTGGTATTCCAAGCTGAAATTACTGAAATCAGGGTGTGTGTGTGTGTGTGTGTGTGTGTGTGTGTGTGTGTGTGGAGGAGAATATACATAGTTGCTACAAGGACCGTAGTATCTATTCAGCCAGGCAGCCTTGAAATCATTGGTAGCTCCTGCAAATAGATCTAAGATTATTGTAGTATGTCACAGTGCTCCGGTGGAGCTAGGGGAAGCAATAGGGTAAACCTAATGTGGGTCCCTGGCCACTCAGAGATCGGTGGCAATGAACAATCCTAAAGACTGGCCAGGATGGGGGCAAAGACTCCATTCATTGGACCCTAACCTGTCCTTACAACCACCACGACTATGATCAAACTAGAACTACAGAACTGGCTTACAAGATAGTACATAGAATACTGGAGCAAGGTCTATAACCAAAACATGGTAAGATAATTATGCCAAAGCCATGTTTTAAAAGAAGCTCTATAATCCTAGGCTTGAACAGGAAAAATATTAAACTTATGGTTGGGATGATGACCAGCCATGAGAATTTCAAATAACACCTACATACCACAGCAAGAGGGGCAGAAATTTCGGGGCAACTAGAAGTGGAGAAATTGTGTCTAACAAAGAACTGGTAAAGGGACTCCTTGCACTACCTAAGGGCACTGGTTGGCTTTACTACATACACAGGGAGCAATCCACACAAACTGTTTCAGTGCAGGCAGTGTCAGGTTAGATCAAAGCTGTTTTAGCTTCCCTGCCAAAATCAAACCAAATCAATCATCCTTAGTGAATTTGTGTTTAGGTATTTTTTTGACAAATTGACTATTATGCAGTGAGATCAAGATGGGCCGAGTTCAATTGGTTGTAATTCACACTTGGTATGTGCTACATAGTAACCTAAAGCGCCATGTACATGAGCATAAAATTATGATCTCATCTGATATGACAAACTTGTTTGTAGAGAAATATTTCCTTAGATTTGCTTATTTTAACAGTTGAATATGATGGCAATGTAACGTTTCTTCACTGATATGTAATGTAAAATCAATCTTAGAATGTTTGGTAAGCCTCAAAGTGAACATCATGGGAAGGTGCTTATTTGAAGTTGTTTAGTTTCAACAATAACAATGTACTTTCGATCACTGTTAGTTCGATTTACTTTTGTAAGATGCTTTGGAGCTGACTAGCATTGTATGGTTTCTTGAGGTTTTAAATAAGCAGTGCTTTTGTGCCTCATGCCCTTTGGTAATATATTTGTGTTTTTCACACAGTCTGGGCTGGTGAACAGTTTCTGTTAAGCCTGCGCAAGTTTTGACAGTAGTTGAACTGAAGTCTCTGGGCAGCCAACCAGTTGTGCGACTTAAGTTCTCTAAAATTGTATGGACGATATGATTTTGAGCAAAATTTGAGGATTTTCACATTTTCTCATTGTTGTATGTTTTGTGACTGAAGAACTTTCACTTTGTGCAGCTGATAGTTCTCTTTTGTGTTGAACTTTGATCAGACAGTGACACAGCGTGAAAAATGAACTTATATTGACCCAAAGTTGGAACTTAGATTTAGTTCTGATTTCAAAGTAGCTTATGTAACTGGGGAATCTGTCAAATATTATTCACATAATTGAACTGCATTATTATCAGTCTGAAGTGTTCAACCTTGCTATGTGAACCTATATAATTCAATTTAATGATTTTAAGTATGGCTATTTCTACTTTTGAGTCTTACATTGACAGTATACACCATTCAACTTAACTTTGCCACTGCATTTACATTTCCTTATTTAGTTTTCACTGCATTTAAATTCAGTTTAAACAACATGTTTAAGTATACATTAACTATTGCAATATATGCCTAACTTCATACTTTTAGATGTTGCTTGACTGACAAAATATAGTGTAGACAGCTGGTGGTTTTAACAGGGTAGATACTCAGTGGTGGATGGCTGTGACCCATGCATGGGACTGTAGAGGTACATTCCAACATCTGATTTGGTCACTAGCCTGAAACTCAGTACATCATAGGACCAAATTCACAACATTAACATTACACGTCTTGAATGAAATTACTCAGTAAGGAGTAAGCTCACAGTGTCAGTAGCTGGACTGAAACCATCATCAGTGACCCTACTGTCACACAAACTGAAGGTAACAGATAATAAAAGGCCAAAAAATTCAATTTGCTCTTCCAAAGTTATTTTATCGTGGAATATTGTAATGGAGTTCCTCCTTTCAGTACCGGTATAAACATCAAAATGACAGATTTTGAGATGATCAATAACTGTTGATTTTATACTGTGTAACCACTTAATAGAAAAAAGGCACCTGGACCATATGAGATGGCTGTGTAATACTGCTCATATTACAATGAACTACTTCCTTCTCTAACAGCAGCATATCATATGTCTCTGAGCCCATGAAAGTTTCCTAGTGATTGGAAGAAGGCACCAGTCAATCGCATTCTCTATCTGTGTCACCTGATAGACGCACATAATCATAGCAAAATGAAGCATGTGCATGAATAACGCTGAAGGGCACATTTTGGACTTTTTAGGAAATTGACAAAAACCATTAATAGTAATGTAATAGCAGATATGTGTTGTTTGAAGATGCAGACTGTTGAAAATACTTGCTTGTACTTTTTAAAATTGCACTAAGGGTAGGTTTTAGAAAATAGATAACTATTGTAACAGAAAAACAGTGTATAGCAACTGATATACAACATTACTGTATAATCACACTCAACTATAAGGTTACCTAGAGTCTCAAAGTTTAAAATAGGAAAATTATAACAAGACACAAACGGATTTTTATTGTAAACCCATTACTTTGGTCTTAAAATAATAGAACATGAGTTTGTTATCAAGTGGAGACCGAAAGCTGGCACATTACACTCATAATGTTTTTTATAATTTTGATTCCATGTATTTCGTCACATCCAATAGATCACTTTTCTTCTCCTTACAAGTTTCAGTACCCCATTGTAGAGCAACCAAAAAGCAAAACGCAACAGAATTTCTTTTACCTCATGTTCACACCCACATTTCAAAATGAAATGTCTTCCACATGGATGAAGCATCCTTATGCCTCAAGGATTGTCACTGCATAACTTAAACCAGAGCACACCAGTAATTTTTAAAGCATGTGGTGTTTTGATAACCAGCTCAACAGATCCTATGCCCTTGAAGTCTTCCATCGTCTTCTGAATGGTCAGTTTTGAAAGTTCAACAGAGGTCTAAGCTGTGACATGCTTCCATTCTAAAGGAGCCATAACTTTTAACACTTTCTTTTCTCAATCATAGCGAAGTTCCTGTCACAATGTAGGAAACTGTGACTTGAACATAATAACTTTTTATGTTTTTTCACACAGTACTTGCAGTTGACCAGACCAAAATAAAGTGCTAAA
Organism: Schistocerca piceifrons; assembly: GCF_021461385.2. Classification (NCBI taxonomy): domain Eukaryota; kingdom Metazoa; phylum Arthropoda; class Insecta; order Orthoptera; family Acrididae; genus Schistocerca; species Schistocerca piceifrons. The sequence goes on along the minus strand of NC_060148.1, from coordinate 121,380,419 downwards.
ATTCTCCAGTTACTGTTCTGCCCAACATGGTGGTCATACCACATAATTAGTTTGTGTTCCACACCACCTTCAAGCATAACAAATTTAATCAAACTGGAAACTATTTTGGCTGAACCAAATCTTGCATCAGATTCATCCCCTAAATTTACTGTGTTAGTTAAGTACCGAAGTCACGAACCATGAAATTATATGATGGCAGCTGTCTCTGGCAGAATACCATGGAATGTGCCAATGTATGACAAAGTAGAACCTGTTGTACGTCAACACATGTAACATTTATATTGTTGTTCTTTTGTAGCCATTTCTGTGTTGTCTTTTAGCAGTCTGTATGCTCGGTCTGCTTTTGCATGACAACTGACCCAGGTTCCATGTTGTGCATTTGTATCTCACCTGAAGCTGCGAGCATAAACGAGCGAAAAATTCTGAACAGATTGAGATTGTGGTACAGAAATTCTTCGTAGATTTATTCCTACTTTGAGAAACTGAAACCGAGTTCCCGAATTAGAGACTTATCATTTGATATGGCTGTGACCTACACAAATATTTTCCTCAACCATCTTCAGGAGTGGTCACTCCACTTTCCAGTTTATGCTGAAGACAGAGTTTTCATTGCTGGGTGATTCAGAATGCGTAAAGCAATGTTTGACATACTTCCTTTGACTGGACTTCGTATTTCAAAGTAGCTTGTTTCAATGCTGTACCGTCTGTCTTACCTTCCTTTCGTCTGCCTGGCACACCTATGTACGTGGAGTTTATCAAGTTAATTGACTTTTCATTGTGCATCAAGGCATGGTATTCTTTGCACAACTTTAATTTAATTTACATACTTAAATGTCCTAGAATCCTTCTTTTGAACACACTTCAGTATTGCATACATGATCCTGAATCATGCTGTCAATATTACTACCCAATATTCAATTAAAGTGTCATACCCCACATTGTCTTAATAATATAGCAGTGTGTATTCCACTCTTTCATCAATGATAAAGACATAACTATAGTTAGTTTTATCCATGTTACTTATTTTTACTACCATATTGTCAGAAGATGCACATCAGGTATGTTGTTAGAGCCATGTACTCTACAGGGCACATATGCTGTCATTTAGGACTCATGTTATTCTATTAACATATGTCCTTTTACAAAACCAAAGAAACCAATCCAGCATTATTCCACTCACTTGCATTGGTGGCTGTTTCGCAGGAACTACCTTACCTTTTGTGATTTCTGTTGCAATCCACCATCATGAAGTCTTTTTCTCTTAATATGCTGCCAATTACCTGAAGTTAATTTTCCTTTTCTGTGCATTATTTGCACTTTTTGGACCACTTACTGTTAGTGTTACTTTGCTAAACTATGCAATTCCTGTAACACCTTGCAAGCAGACAAGATTGTGCTCATCTCACACTGTGGTCATATTGTGTCCTCCAGTACCTGGTCTCCACCGTTTCCACATCTGCCTCACTGTTGATGCAGCTTGCCTCGTGTGAGCCACAACATGACAGAATAACCAATAATTCTGCCCCATTTGAACACACACACACACACACACACACACACACACACACACACACACACACACACACACACACACACACCGATATTTCACCTTGTGAAACTGGCAAGGAATAGTGGCACTTGATTACATGTTGCTATTTCATATGACATCTCTGCACCCAGTGCTGTGTAACACTGACCTGGCCTATCACACAAAAGAAGGCAATACTGGGCCTATGCGCACACGACTCTCTACCAATTAAATCACATATTATGTTTCTACTGTTCTACAGTCCTTTTATCATGGCATGGTGCAGACCACTGCCTCTAAATGTGTTATACTCTTGAAACAGTAGTGTATTACGGGGAGTACATGAAGTCCAGGAAAACTTTCAATCATTTATTGCACAAGAACCAAACATTGTACAGATAGCAAACATATGTCATTTTGAAGAGAAACATGAAAATGTTTTTTTATGTATACCACCAGCACAGCATATTTTGGTAATTTGCCGGTGATAGTCAGCACAGCAAGTTCAGGTGTGGAGCAAGCTTTCTGTGTGTTGGAGTTTGACAAAAACGAGTATGCTACAGCTCTTCAACAGATGTTTAGAACCAGTAAGAAGCCACCAACAAGGAAGGCCATTTACCACTGACACAACAAATTCGTTATGACAGGTTGCTTATGCCCAGCAAAGAGAAGTGGACATCCCAGTAAGAGTGAAGTGACTGGAGTACATACGAGAGACATGCTGGGATGGATATGGCAAGAATTCAATTACCGTATTGATGTCTGCTGGGTCACTCATGGTTCGCATATCGAGTGTTCATAAGAAAACAACTTTCAGAGTTTCTTTTCAAACTGCAATATGTATGATATATGTACAAAGCTTAGTTGCTGTGCAATAAATAACTGAAAGTGTTCTTTGACTTCATGTACACCCTGTATTTTAACAATATTAATGTTTCCATATTCTGAAGCTACATATACACACCACAAGATGACAATAAGTAACCTAGCCAACTTCAGAATTATTATGAAATTAAGTTACCTATTTTTGATTTACATTTTGATCATGCCAATTATGTTAAGAACAGTGAAACTCCTACAAAATGTACTTCACTTTAATAACGCCAGCTGTAAATTTGGAAAAAAAAAAACCACACACACAGAGACCTATACTACTACTATAACATGACCTTCATTCATTTACACTGCATTTGTGCATTGCAACATAAAAATATTTAAAGTAGGAGATCTCTGTCTCCAGTTACAGGTTAGAAACCACACACTTACACAATGAACGAAACATAAAAGCAACACCAAAACAGTATTTCACGAACACTTTACCTCCTCAACAGTGTAGTACTTGTTGCTCAGGCATTGTGTGGCTCCAGTGGAGTGGAGTAACAGACAACTTGAGAATGTCTATCTTTAAAAGCTGTCCTTTCAGTTGGTCATAACTGCAAAATGTTAGAATTATAGCCCAAATTTCAATGCCGCATCAACTACAGCACTGATGTCCTGCAAGTATAGACTCAAGTAATGGAAAACCATTGATGGAATGTAACAATATTATGAAGAACAAAGTTGATTGGTTGGTTGGTTTTGGGTATAAAGGGACCAAACTGCAGAGTTATCAGTCCCTTTCTCTTGACAAGCAAGGCTCAAGGTAGTAAACACTCAACACCACACCTAACAATAAAACAAATGGAACGAAGAAAATGGGAAAAACATACACCACAAGGAGAAGCAGAAGGTATTAAAACCATAGAGCATATGGTCTAGGCTGGCTGATCACAATAATAAAAGAGGATGAGCCAGCCACTCTGCAACATATTGAATTTTCCACCCCAAAAAGGCACGGTAAGATGAATACATGTAGGGAAAAGACGACCACAAAGACAAATAAATGCAAAGAAAGTGCGACAGAGTTAAAATGGAGGGAGGGTGGCGACCTCAGAGAGAAGGCTAGACACCCAAACTAGATGGTATGATAAAACAACCCCTCACAAATAAAATGTAAAACAAAATCTGCTGTTGAAGCACTGTTGCCCAATACTGAAGGTATGGTGCTGGGAATGTTAAAAGTCCGCCGTAGAGTGACTAGATTTGGGCAGTCCAGCAAGATGTGCATGACAAGTCATATGTGAGCCACAATGACACCGAGGTGGGTCCTCGCGACAGAGGAGTAGCAATGTGTTAACCGCACGCAGTTTATTGTGCATACTGAGATTATGCCATTCCATCTCCCAAACCTGAAAAACCTTGTGGCATAATAATGATCGCAGGTCGGTTACAGGGATGCCAATCTCCAGAAGTGGTTTCCATGTAGCCTGTTTGGCTAGCCTGTTGTAAATTTCATTACCTGGATTTCCAATGTGGCATGGGGTCCACACAAACAACAGGGATCGACTGGATCATTCCAGGGCACAGATGGACTCCTGGATGGTCGCTACCAAAGGATGGTGAGGGTAGCACTGGGCGATAGCTTGTAGGCTCCTCAAGAGAAGAAACGACTCGCCAGCGCATGATCGGATGCGCTCAAGAGCACAAGAAATGGCTGCCAGCTCTGCAGTTCAAACACTACTGAAGCCATCTGGCGAGGAGTGCTGTTCAATATGACCTCCATGAACATATGTGAAGGCAAATTGACCATTACCCATTGAGCTGTCAGTGGCAACCACTTCATGGTTCCAGTACATGTCAAGAACCGAGAAGAAGTGACAGCACAGAGCCGAAAGGTTAACTGAGTCCTTACGGCCCTGTGAAAGGACCAGGCAAAGTTTCGGCCTCAGTGTACACCATGGAGGTGTACGTGAATGGATCTACAGCATAGGTGGTAAAAGCAAGGACTCCAGACAGAAGAGATCGGATGCAAACCGCAATCTTAAGCCCTGACCTGGGCCCTGATGTTGGAGATGAAATGCCGTGGATGGGAAAAGGAGATGGTAGTTCGGATGCTCAGGAGAACTATGAATGTGTGTAACGTAACTGGCGAGCAGTTGTGCACGCCTAACCTTCAATGGAGGAACTCTGGCATGGTCACTGGACTCGTCCTGAAACTTCCTGCTGCCAGTCGAACATCACAGTAGCACACTGGGTCGAGTAAATGTAATGTTCAGGGTGTCGCCAAACAATAAACCAGACTCCCGTAGTCAAAACAGGATTGAACAAGGGCTGTGTAGAGCTGCAGCAGCGTAGAGTGATCTGCACCCCAATTGGTGTTGTTCAAGCAGCAGAGGGCATTTAGGTGCCGCCAGCTCTTCAGCTGATGAAGATGAAGCCACATCTATTGGGCATTGAAATCCAGTCGTAAGAATCGATATGTCTCCATTACAGTGAGTGGACCATCATTAAGGTGAAGTTCTGGTTCCAGATGAACAGTATGAAGTAGACAGAAGTGTGTGACACATAACTTTACAGCTGAAAACTGGAAGCTGGGGGCTAGGGCCATGATGACTATGCCTCGTGAATGGTTCCCTGTAGGCGCTGCTCAGCAACACCAGTATTGGAGGAGCAGTACGAAATGCAGAAGTCATCTGCATACAGAGAAGCTGAGACCAATGGCCTGACAGCTTCTGCAAGACCGTTAATGGCCACTAAAAATACAGATACACTCAATACAGAGCCCTGCAGGACGCCATTCTCCTGGGCATGGTGGAAACTGTGGGGAGGCACCAACATGGACACGGAAAGCATGGAGCGATAGGAAATTTTGGATAAAAATCGGGAGCGGGGCCCGGAGACCCCACTCATATAATGTGACAAGGTTATGATGTCGCCAGGTCGTGTCTTAAGCTATTTGTAAATCAAAAAAGATGGCAACCAGGTGTTGGCATCTGGGAAAGGCTGTTTGGATGGCAGACGAGGGAAACTAGATTATCAATCGTACAGTGACCCTGGCGGAAAGCACCCTGGCATGGAGCCAGTAGACCACGTGACTCCAGGACCCCACACAATCGCTGACATACCATACATTCTAACAGCTTACAAATGAAGTTGGTGGGGCTGATGGGCCGATACATATGCACATCAAGTGGGTTTTTGCCGGGTTTGAGTACTGGAATGCCACTGCACCAGATCTGGTTGAAGATGTTCAGGAGGTATTACTTGTAGTCAGCAAAGATGTTTGATCATCTGACTGTGGATCCTATCTGCCCCAGGAGATGTGTCAGGGCAATGTGCAAAGACGCTGAGGAACTCCCACTCTGTAAATGGAACATTATAGGTTCAATGTGACATTCAGTGAACTAAAGGTCTTTCCTTTCCATTTGCCGTTTGAGGGTGGGAAATGATGGGGGATAATTCTCTGATGCAGAGGCTCAACCATAGTTTTCAGCAAAGTCTTCAGATTGGTAGATAACACGCCATTGATGTTAATGCCAGTAACATCGGTTGGAGTCTGGTACCCACAAACACGTCTGATCTTTGTCCAGACTTGGGACGGTGACTTATGGCACCCAATGGTCGAGATGTACCTGCCCCAACACGCCTGTTTCCGTCTTTATAAGCTGGTGAACGTGGGCAGGACCCCTTTAAAAGCTATTAGTTGCTCTAGGGAAGGGTGCTGCTTATGTCGCTGTAGAGCTCTCCGATGCTCTTTAACAGCCTCAGCGATTTCCGGCGATCACAAAGGTACTGACTTTCGTTGGGGGCGCCCTAAAGAACAAGGAGTCATGTTTTATGCCACAGAAACAATCGTTTTACTGACCTGCTCAACTACCACATCGATGGTACCATGTGGGGGAGTTTCAATGGTGACAGCAGAGGCGAAAGCTTCCCAGTCTGCCTTGTTTAAAGACCATCCTGGTAGACATCTGGGGGAATGGCGCTGTGGGAGTGACAGGAAAATGGAAAAGTGGTCACTACCACACAAGTCATCGTGGGCTCTCCAGTTGACAGATGGGATAAGTCCTGGGATGGAGAGTGATAAATCAGTGGCCAAGTAAGTGCCATGAGCCACACTGAAATGTGTGGAGGGCCCTTGTATTTAAGGAGGCAGAGGTCGAGGTGAGACACAAAAGTTTCGACATCTATACCTCGGCCATTAAGCACAGTGTGACCCCACAAGGGGGTTACGGACGTTAAAATCTCCCAAAAGTAGGAAAGGTTTAGGTAGTTGATGAATCAGTGCAGCCAATGTGTTCAGGGGTACTGCACCATCTGGAGGAAGATGTACGTTGCAGAAAGTTATTTCCTGTGTCATCCTTATCCTGATGGCCACAGCTTCAAGAGCGGTTTGAAGGAGCACAGGTTTACTGCATACTGTGTGCGGTACAGACACGAACTCCACCTGACACTATTATATTCACTACAGTTCTTGTAATATCCCCTATAGCCACAAAGCGCAGGGGTCCACATTACCGCGAACCAGGTTTCCTGGAGGGCAATGCAGAAAGCAGGTGTAAAGCCAAACAGCTGCTGTAGCTCAGGCAGGTGGTGGAAAAAACCACAGCCGTTCCACTGGAGGACGACGTTATCATAAGGCTGGGAAGGTATGAAGCATGCTTGAAGGCAGGTTACGCCTCAGGGTCACCTGCTGCCAATGACTGAGCATTTGTATCCATTCCTATTGTGGATGAGGCATCAGTGGCATCTAGGTCCTCAGGAGATGCTGAGATCTCCACCTCATCGACAGGTGCAGAATTGGTAGGTAGTGGTGGTGGTGGTGGTGGTGGTGGTGGTGGTGGTGGTGAGGCCACTGGAGGGTTCTTTTTCTTAGCAGACTTCTTTGTTTGCCCTCTCACTTCTCTTTAGGGGCTTGCTGGGAGGACTTCTCTCAAGTAGCTTCAGGCACAGAGGAAGAATGTGAAGCTCCTCATTCAGCAGCTTTTGGCTCCTTTAGCCACTGGCGAGCGTCTGCTGCAGCATTAGTTAGGTCCCAAGGAACCTCTTCTGCACAAGATGAGCCAGAGGATGCTGTTGCTTCTCCCCTGCGTTTGTGGGGTCCTTGCTCCTGAAATAGGTACTTATGATGGCGATGGTAATGTAGCTGCAGCATATGTGGACGTCAACTGAGTGGGGTGTAATCGTTCAAATTTACATTTAGCCTCTTGATAAGTCAAATGGTCCAGGGTCTTGTACTCCCATTACTTTCCACTCCTTTTGGAGTACTGTGCAGTCTGGCGAGCTGCAGAAGTGCTGCTCACCGCAGCTGATACAAGTGGGAGGAGATGCAGAGAAAGTATTTGGATGCAGTGGACATACGCAGTCTCAACATGTGGCGTTGGAAGAGCAACATGAAGACATATGCCGAAATTTCCAGCACTTAGAACACTGCATTGGAAGAGGGACATATGGTTTAATATCACAACAGTAAACCATCACCTTGACCTTCTAAGGCAATGAATCACCCTCCAAGGCCAAAATGAAGGCACCAGTAGCGACCCTTTTATCTTTGGGTCCCCTGTAAACCTGCCAGATAAAATGAACCACCATTCTAGAGTGGTGTGGAGCTTTTCAGACTGCAAAGAGGAGGTCGTGATGGAAAATAATCCCCTGGGTCATGTTGAGGCTTTTATGGGGAGTAACTGAAACAGGAATATCACCCAGCTAGTCACATGCGAGTAATGTCCGGGATTGGGCTGAGGATGCTGTCTGAATCGAGACTGCACCACTTCTCATCTTTGCCAGTGCTGTCACTTCCTCAAACTTATCCTCAAGATGTTCAACAAAAAACTGAAGCTTCATAGGTAGAAAGGAGTCCCTGACCAAGGTGAATATGGCTCTCTTCTTTCTGTAGCACTACATTCCTCCCATTGTGTAGCAAGGTAGGGAAATGATTTAGGATCATATCTGTCAGCATTGTAGATGATCTTGCCCTTCTTAGAGACTGCAGGTGCTGTACAGTCACCAGCAAGAGATGACTTAGTACGCTTCATTGTGTGTCAGCCACCCTGATGCCACCGACTCCGATCAGGGCCTCTCCCCATGGGCAGCACCCAGCCACAGCAAAGGCCACCTGGCATGATGACCATTTCTGGGAGTCCTGATGCCCCAGGAAGACAGGTACCTACTCCTTGGCATACGTGGCAGTTTACAGCCCAAGCATCAGCAGTGCTATCCCTGTGTTGTCAGGGGACAAGATGGCCCCACCCCCAACGAACTGACTACCATGCTGGATATTGGGCTCAGAGAAATCTAATACTGTCATGGGGGCAAAAGAGTACAGGAGACAATGTAAGAAGATGACATACCCCGGAAAGTGTCCTCATCCAAATAGTTGAATTGCAAGTGGAGATCCAAAGCCATGACAAGAGGCTCAGGAGATCAAATCTAAGGGAGCTATTTGGATAACTCATGCACCACATAAGGTGTCCTTCCCATATAGCCTGTGCTTCTGTAGAATTTGGAAAGAGGCAGATGAAACCATAAAATGGTACCTGAACTTATAAGGCCAAAAAGTTAGAGACTCCTGTTAGTCACCTCTTACAACAGGCAGGGATACCTCAAGCCTATTCTAATCTGGACCAGCAGGGGAAAGCAAAGTTGACACTCATCGTATTGCAGAGATGATAAACAAAAAGTCTCTCACAAATAAAACTTTTGGCCCATAAGTCTTTCGTCCAAAAAAAATCACACAAGACTGCAACCACACTGTGAGCAGCAGCAGCAGCAGCACTACTGCATGATGGGAGTGGCCACTGGGGGAGGGATAGTAGGGTAGTGGTGATGTATAGCACAGTGCTGCTGGGGAGAGAACAAGGATGAGGTGCAAAGAGTGTAGGGCAGCTATGTGCTATCAGGGGGTTACACAGTGGGCAGGGGAGAGGTGGGGAAGAGGCTACCAGAAAAGAAGACAAGTAAAAAGACTGGGTGTGATGGTGGAATGAGGGCTGTATGGTGCTGCAATGGAACAGGAGGGCGAATAGGTGAGGACAATGGCTAATGAAGGATGAGGCCAGGAGGGTTATGTGAATGTAGGGAAAGTTCCCACCTCCACAATTCAGAAAAGCTAGTGTTAGTGGGAAGGATCCATATGGCACAGACTGTGAATGAGTCATTGAAATGAAGGGTCATGTTTGGCAGCATTCTCAGCAACCACGTGGTCCACTATTTTCACAGCCATTCATGCAGACAGATGGCTTGTCGGTTGTCATACCCACATAGAATGCAGCACAATGGCTGCAGCTTAGCTTGTAGATCACATGACTGGTTTCACAGGTAGCCTTGTATTTGATGCAATAGGTAATGCTTGTGATGGTGGTGGGAGAATGTATGGGACAGGTCTTGCATCTACGTCTATTACAGGGGTATGAGCAATGAAGTAATGGGTTGGGAGCAGGGGTTGTGTAGGGATGGACGAGTAGATTGTGTAAGGTTGGTGGACAGTGGAATACCACTGTGGGAGGTGTGGGAAGGATAATGGGCAGAACATTTCTCACTTCAGGGCATGACGAGAGGTAGTCAAAACAATGGTGGAGAATGTAATTCTGAGTTACAAGGGGAATGCTCCTCTGTGGCCAGACAATGGGAGACTGCAACAATAAGGCATGAGAGATTTCTTTTTGTACAAGATTGGGAGGATAATTACGGTCGGTGAAGGCTTCAGTGAGACCCTCAGTATATTTTAGACTAAGAGGATGTGGGCTATAAAGCACACTATCATTTTTAACCACTTTTTAAAAAGTAACAGTGTTACAAATATTAATATTAGATTGCAAAGCCAGGCTAAAAAAATTTCTTAGTGTATAAAACCGAACTGATGTAAAGGCCCCTGAATATCAAAATTTAACTTCTCCTTCATGACCACTGTCTTCTTCATATAAGAGATGGTCTTCACTGCCCATCAGAGCATTACTTGTGCTGTACTTCTTGAAATATTTGACCATAACGTCTTCTCTTACTCTACACCATGACTGTCTTTTCCACTGACACACTAGTTTGATTGTAGGCCCTTTCAATGCTCTCTCTGGTGAGAGTCCTTGTTGGGTTTTGTCTGTAGCATGTCAACTGAATTTGGTCTGAAAAAACGCAAGAGCAGAACTGAGCCGCAACAGAGCCAGCCGCAGGTGGGTGGGAGTATCACATGCTGCACAGCTAAACATGACCCACTGATGTTGCGAAGTTGAGTTAGTTGGGCATCATATAGCAACAGCCAACACTGCAGTACATTAGCGGAAGTTCAGGAGCCTTTCCTCACCTGCCAACAGTCATGTTAAAATATTTGCCTGAAGCCCTCAACGAACATAGTCTGGAATGTATAAACGTTCAGCCATTCATGTACTAAATGATTCTTCTCTCAATATCAGAGCGAACAACACCCACAAGCCTGCGACACCCAGAGTGACATCCTAGAATGCAGTATGGGGTCAGCCGTTTGAGCACTACTCAGAGTAGCCTGCTATGAGGCATGAGGGAGCTGGCTGCTCACTGGAGGAAGTTCACGGCCATCATCAGCTGCACCACTGTGGTGTCATCACTGTTGCAGCCAGAGACTGCTGACAGCGGCATTGAGTGACCCCCATATTCAGCCTTGCTCCTTGCACTGTCAGCAATGCCAGATGTCTACTATTTCACATGAGAGGCAATTGGAAGCCTCTACGAAGCTGTTCCTGATGTACTATGGCTGAGGGTTGGAAAAAACGAAAGCAATTAAACATATCTACAGTCACCCTGACGTCTCATTTCACTCTCCACATGTGACACTCCAAGAGTCATGCAACACTCATGTCAGAACTTTGTCATCTCTTTGTAGACCTACGTTAGAACCTACACCTTATCTTACAGTGAATCAAGAACCAAAAAAAGAAAGTTCTTATATTTTGGTCGTGGAAAAGACATCTGACAGTTGTGAATATTATGAAGTAGATTTTATAGCAAATAGAGAACACGTTGATATTTCTATGCTTAGAGGTAATGGAAGGTATGATTAGTTTGTGACTGTTAGATGTGCACAGTGTAACCTCAAGGGTCACTAAGTGCAATGTATGAAATCACTTCTAGGAAAAGGTCACACATGTAATCACTTGGGCCATACGACTAGGCAGTGCTGGGAGTCAAAATGGCTCATAATTACATATAAGAATAAAATTAATGTATTTTGTTTTCTTGTCTTGTGAACGTTAGTTCTCAAAGTGAGTGTTGTGAAGGACAAAGCTTCAATAAAACCAGAGACATCAGGTGTGTCATAACCAGAAGCAGTATGCATATTGTTAGAAAATGTAGCACAATTACCAGCAGAAAATAACGAACTTTGTGGGTTGACAAGATCACGATCGTTCAACAGAGTGTAAATTTGTCAGACAAAAGTTTAATTGCTACTTGTCCTGGTAAAGCAACTGACAATGACCAGGTCTTCACCTTCGGTATCTTGCTCAGATGCAAGGTTGGTCTAATGAAGTAATATTGACTGTTCCAAAGAGACTAACAGGGGAAGTATAAACATATTTAGGGTATACAGGAGCTCTGAAGGGAGCCACAACATTCCAAGAATTTAAAGAAGGGTTAATTCAAAGATATATGGAGCAAAATATTGCCAAACACTACAGGGAACAACTAGCGGCAATAACTAAGAAAAATACAAAAACTGTGGAAAAATTTGCAGATAAGATGAGAAAAATTAATGCATTAGGGTAGGATGCTGAGGTCACTGACATTTTGCAGGAAGCAGAGCAGAGGGTCTTCAATTCTTTTTTAAGTGGACTGCATGCAGAAATGACAAAGTGTGTGTGTACAGGATGTCCCACAGATTTGCGCACAGCAGTGCAGTTAACTACAGAGTGTGAGGAGATCAATTTGTTGACTGGAATGCAGGGCAAATGGACACTGTTCGCAACTAATATGAAACATTTCAAGTTTGGACAAACAGGCCATGTAAGGACGAAGTGTCGCCAGCCTCATGGTGATGTGAATAAGTAAGCAATTGGACCCACCACAGCACAGACAGCAAGGAGTGGGAATAAAGACATCACACCATTAGGACAGTGGACTTGGGCATCCACCTGGATACGGCTTAATTGAAACAATAATTAGAGATTGTGGCACACTAAATTGAGGGCTATGACATGATTCTGGGATTAGATTTCTTTTATCAGCATTGTGCCATAATCAACTTCCAGCTACACAGGGTGGAACGTGGTAGAAAAATGGTTCAGTTAGGTTAAGTCAAGGTAGAGAGGCGGCAAAGAGAGTGTTGCGAAAGGTGAATCAATTAAACCATGAACACCCATAGAAAGACTTGATACACATGATTATGTATCTAAGGGTACTGGGAAATTACTTTGGGTCACTGTTGAGTCTAGCTTGCTGGTAGGAATTTTGTGTGTGATGGACCATTAGAAGAGAATGAAGTATTAGATCACATGGGTTGTTTATTTAACAGACATATCATGCACATACCTGTTTCTATGTACCATTTAAGCACATAGGGCATATGATTAACAAATCATTTGTTAATTGCTAATATGAATACCTTGGAGGAGGAAGAAGAATGGGACATGTGGGGAGTCAGCCATGGAGAATTGCCAGCAAAAGTGAAGCCTCTAGAGGGAAGCAATAGGAAACAGGGAACAAAACTACTTTTGGAATTCAATGATTTATTTTTTCCAAATGGACCATTATCAGGTACGGGTATTACATAACACTGCATACCAATAGGAAATAAATCCTCAGTCTACCACAAACCATACAGAATAGCTAGGAACTTTCACCCAATTTAGGAGTTATAAATCTATCAACAGCTGAAAGATGGAATAACTGAAGAATGTAATGTCAGCGGAATAGTTGTGTAAAAAATATAGGTTTTGGTTTGATTAGATGCACCTAAATGTGAAAACAGTAACGGTTGCCTACTCTTTCCCAAACATCACAGAAACTATGGATAATTTAGAGTTATGCTAATATTTTTCAACAATGGATTTGAAGAGTGATTATCACCAGATAGAGCCTGCACCACAGGACTGACACAAAACAGAATTTCTGGAAACCTGGGGCCACTACTAAATCAGACGGATGCCACCCTCATTAAAAATGCACCTGTAACAGTTCAGAGATTGTTGGACACAATACCCGGAAGTCTGAAACCATGGTAACGCTCTGTGTATCTTGGTGACGTAATTGTCTATGGAAGTGATATCAAACAGCATATGCAGCGATTAGGGGAAGTATTCTTAAGGTTAAAAGCAGTGAAGTGAACACTGAGTACAGAAAGGAGATACCACAAGATGGAGTTAAGGCAGACCCAAGATTAATTAGAGCTGTATGGGAATTTCCTGTACCTTAATCTGTAAAAAAGTTGCAATCATTCTGGACTTGTGATCTATTACCAGTGGTTGACAAAAGGATATGCCGATATTGCCTGAAGGTTACACAATTGTTAAAAGAAGGGTACCAAGTTTGTGTGGTCAGAACAGTGCCAGCATGCTTTTGAGCTTTAACATTGAGTCCAATTGTGGCGTTTTCTGATTTTAATAGTGAATTTGTTTTATTCTGTGATGCATAAAACCATGCACCAGGCTGTGTCTCATCAGAAGAGGTGGCATGTGCAGAACATTCAGTAGCTTACGCTCAAGGCTCCTGAATTCTGAAGAATGAAATTATTCCACAATGGAGAATGGAATCGCATATTTCAAATTTTATCTGTAAGGTAAGCATTTAGAGTAATAACAGATCATGTGGCATTAAAATGGTTGTTGGGGTTAAAGAAACCTTCCCTATAGGTTGACACGACGAACAGCAAGACTAAGCAAATAAGATTTTGAGCTTGTACATAAAACTGAGAAGAAGCATGGAAATGCAGGTAGCTGAAGTAGAAAAGCAGCAGTATTACATATTACTCAGAATATCAGGGAACTACAAACCCAAGTAAAGGTCCTGAATACGGAAGTAGTTATTACAATGGTTGCAGTCCATAGAATATAGTGTTTCAGCTACAAGTAAATTTGTTGCAAGAAGAGCAGTATTTAAAGTGTCTACGGAAAGTACAGAAGGAACTGTCACTGAAGATGTGGTTGGTTTCAGAACCTGAGTGCAAAGACTTGCACTTTAATTTGGAGTAGCCACAGCATCAGTGAGAACTGGTGGAAGAAAAGTTTCCATTTCCATTTCTGTAACAACAGCCGGGAAATAAGCACATCATGAGTGCTACATATTCACGCATATCTCATCAAGTGGGGAATACTGAAGTAATTTGTAAGAGTAAAGACTCAGCGACTGTTATTAACTGCAAAAGATGAAGGAAGATATGTAGAAATGGAGGAAGCAAAGTTACAAAAATGCCACCGAGAGAAAATCATAGTCTGTCCGAGTATGGTAATAAGAGTGGGGCAGGATTCCTGTGCAGTGAAATTGCTAATGGGACAAAGTAGGAAAGATAATGCAAATAAATAGTGGTCCAGCCAGAATCGTACTTTCAACAGGTCAAGGCACATGGATTGTACCCTAGCTTTGAGAAGATGGTAGTAGCAGCCACTTGTTTCAAGAAATGGAGGGGTACATCAACGAGGGTAAAATGAAAGGTGAATGCCTTCGTATTAAATAGAACAGCATTCTACATAATGACGCCTACTTTCTGCCTGTCCACCGTGGCTGCAGGGATAACTCACTTGAGTATTTCCCAGTCACATTTGTACTGGCCAGAGAAGCCCATGGAAGTGCCACCTGCCACAAATCTGACCAGCTTAAATAAAACTCTAGGGCCAGAGCTAAAGTAATCTATAAACACAGTTCTGAACCAGCAGGAGGCACCAAACAACACTGACTATTGTCATACTAACCAACACAGCAGCACTAGTTCTGCTGAGACTGGTGTTGTCCTGATAAATAAAAGGTAAAGAACACCACCATGTTCAGACCCAGCCATAGTTCAGATTCCACTGCGTTTGATAACCAAAACATAAAAGTGGCAGAATGTAGCAAAATGCACAGTGATATAATGTGAACAATAATTGATTTATTTTGGCTTTTAAGTGGGGAGTAGAGAGTTAGAAATGATGGTGCAAGAAGCATAGTAATGAAATTAGTACCATGGTGTTCCAGTGAAGGTGCAGGTCAAGGGGTCCTATAGAAATGTGTAAGATTCACTGAAAGGGTTAAGGTAACTAATTGTTAGAATGATACTTAAAAGGCAAAATAAGGCTGGAAATAACTGTCGCCAGTAACTCTGGTGTAATGGGTAGTATAGTTTGGTCAACCCGAGGGACAGAGTCTTGTTAAAAAGGTCAATTTAGTGTATCAACCATCAATGGTAAAAAAATATGCCAGAGCAGAAGCGAGTTGAAACAGAGCCAGCTGCAGACAGGTGAGAGTGTTATGCAGTTATGCATTGCAAAGCAAACATGGCCAACTTGCTTTGCAAAGCAGAGCCAGCAGGGCATAGTATAGCATGCTGCAACATGCTAGTGGAAAGACGGATGTTTTTCATCACTTGACACCAGAGTACTATTTATAACACACGCCTTAAACCCTAAACAAACAATTTGGAATGCCAAAGTACTCAGCAGTTTGTATACTACATGATTCTTGTCCTACTATCACAACCTACGCCACATGCCTGTAACACACAAGAGTGGCTTCCTGGAATGCAGCATGGGGTCCACCAAAAATGACTGCAAGACAGGGCAGCCTGCCCTGAGTCACAAGCAAGCTGCCTGCTCACTCTAGATACTACCTTCTGTGAAAATGTGTCAGAGCTATACATACAGCAGGTCTCCAACAACAAAGGCCACTCTGCCAAAGCCATATGCACACAGTTTACTTTGATACAACACGTCCAGTGGATGCTTCAAGCTCATATGCCAGTTGCCGTGCAGTACTAAGGCAGTCTGTTGTGACCTTACAGCCAAATAACAGTCCTCTCTTCTTAAGTCACACATGGTCGACCCTACCCTGGACTTTGGGATACAGTTTCCGTCTCTATGAGCTGTCGCCCCACCCAAGAAACAGCAGAACCATTCACACTAAGCCATCAGGACACATCAAGTTTTGACTGTTCTGCTTCCTTTCTTTCTATGGCCCTCCACTGCCGAGTCTAGTAGGCATTTTCTCTGTGTCAAACTGCACTGTCTGCAGTTGTGTACATGGTGATTGTGGATGTAGGGTTACCCAATAAACACTACCTGATTTCATACGTGCCCTGACATCATTGGCATAGTTGTCAGTTGACCGGAATGCCATCTACCGTGCAGAACATGATCGTTCAGATGTCTGGTTGACAGTTTGTAGGACTGTATCATGAACTGAACACAGGACAGGGATGTTGTGGTTTGTTGCTTTAATTTTGGATAACAGTGTAGTTTCGGCCATTTTGCATTCAGTCCTCAATTTGCACATGTAGTCTTCTTCATTTTTTCACTTCTTCCATACTAGCATGCCAATCACAAATGGCTCTTTAATGGCTCTTTCTGTTGGAGGAGGACCAAAATTCCACTCAGCTGCTCTGTTTCCATATTGTTCTGCATATGCTATTACCTTCAGATTATAGCCTACATCATATGAAACCCCTATTTTTTTTCCATTAGGAAACTCCTAAATAAAATACTCTTCTGTTACCAATAATACAAATGACTTGCAGTTCAAGTTCACTGGCACTATAGACTGCAGTGACACATCATAGGCTAGACAGTTTTCTGGGTTTGTGATGGTAGGGCCGGAGGGGGACAGTGTTAGCAAGCTTGTGAAGCTCCACAACTCATGTTCGTCGCATCGTTGCACTGCTGCTGGCGGTTGAATCCAGTGTTGACAGATACAGATAGGTTCAAAAATGGCTCTGAGCACTATGGGACTTAACTGCTGTGGTCATCAGTCCCCTAGAACTTAGAACTACTTAAACCTAACTAACCTAAGGACATCACACACATCCATGCCCGAGGCAGGATTCGAACCTGCGACCATAGCAGCAGCGCGGCTCCGGACTGGAGCACCTAGAACCGCTTGGCCACCACGGCTGGCAGAGATAGGTTCCCACAGCATTGAATATATGGCCTGTTTTAAGCCTGCAGGAATTTTACATCAAACAATGGACATTTTTACATTTTGAGTCAAAGACACACCTGAATGTTGTACGAAATTTTTTGAAGATAAAAGTGTGTCGTACTCCATAAAATATGGTATGTTTTTGTTCTCTCTAAAATATAAGGTCAAACTGATGATGTTTCCTTGTGAGTGACACTCTCTGGGTTTCAGTGGCCTGCCCTTCTTTCCTAACCTTCCTGTATCTGTTACTAACTCTTTCCAGATGAAGGAACTAATAATTCCAAAAGCCAGGGAAGTTCCTTATACTTTTGTGTGCATGTATTGTCAGTACTAACTATTTCACCTCCTGAAGTTAAGTGGAGGCCAGCCATTTTGTCTGACCAATTTGTAGTTTTGAGCCATTCCAAAATGTAAGCACACAATTAAAATATAATTTTCTGAACCTTATCTTTGTTTTTGCATCGTGGTTTAGCTGTAGTATCTATTTTCCTGTCTGAGTAGGAAAAATGTAAATAATTTCCCACATCTACTTTTTGAAAGTTACAAGCAGAGGTTACAATGATATGAAGACCCTTTGTCTTAACATTATATACCTAACTTACTCATCAGTATGACACTTCCTGTGTGCTGATTTCAACTGCATAGACCATGTTACAAAACACATTGTGTTTGCCTACAGTGTTATAGGCATTTTAAGTTTAAATTTATCATGTTTGCTGCCATATATGGAAGTAAAAATACTGATTAAGTTGTGATATCCAAAGAAGAATATAACATTAAGGATTCTTACTACACAGAAGGTAGGTCAGGAAGAATGTTTAAATTTTTGTTAGTTAACTTCAATCTAAAAATTTTTTAAAGAAAATGTACAGTAGAGCAAAGAATTTATGGGGGAATTAGTTTGTGGCTGAAACAATATAAGTTTCATTTGCTGAATAAGTTACAGAGTAATACATCTGTATATGAAGGCTGGTGCATTGTTATACATTATTAATGCTAGCTCTCTGTTAAAGGTAATGGATAGAAAGTTTAAGAGACTGAGATAAATTTTGCAAAACTATATTCAAATCAATTACAACTGGTTCAATGCAGACAAAAAGATAATAAAATGTTGCAGAAGAGAGGAAAGAGAGCAATTTCGCAAATGTCTAAATTTAAAGTAAAGGAATAGAGGAAGAAAGAGTTGGGAAGAGTGTATAAAAAAGAAGTAAATGTGCAACGACACATGTCACTGGAGTGTAATCATCAGAACCCTATTTAGGTTCATACTAATCCCCATAAACTTTAGGAAAGGCAGTGAAAAGATCAGAATAGCTACATCCAGACAGCCCAACTTGGAAATATGTAGTAACAAACATTTTAATTGTTCCAGTGCAACAACTTCCATAATGTTGAAGCAAACAGTAACAACACAAACTGAATAACAAGGTTTCAGAAAAAGGGAAGCAAACAGTTGAATTTTTTTGCAACAGGGATGACAAGCTGTCAAGCACCTGACAGATGGGGTACTAAATTCTTTAAAGATCTGAAAACTAAGATGCACAGAGTGCTGCAAAAACACTACATAGTATTTTCAGCTCAAGGAGCCTATAAGCAATTTTATGCAGACACAGAAATAGGGCAAATAAAACATTCTTTTATTCATTACACATTTTTTTGGTTTTGAATACACCTCAATGTATGCATGTAGGTATCATGCCAACTCTCATTATCTGGTGAATGCACTGAAAACAGCATTTTTTCTTGAGGCAAGGAGTTACTGGAACATGTGGGCTACTGTTAATTCATGTATACTATGAACTCATGAAAGAAGTGTAAAAGCTGTAACTCTTAAACTTCACTTCACATTAAATAATGAAGTTCACTGACAAAGTAGTAAAATGGAAAAAATGGATTGATGTTGGCAGGCAACAAAAATATAAAGTAGGTAATGGTACCATCGCTGATATAGTGTCTGAAATTGATAAACAAATTTTATATTTAACATTTCACTGCTTCATTAAAAACTCACAATCTAGATGCCGCGGAAACTTTTTATCATGCCATCATCACTAATGACATCTAACACATTAAAGTTTCTATTGCTGTGTTCCTATATAGATTACAGCTGATTTAAAGCAGATCTCATGTGTCAAAAAAGTTGACAATTTGTTGAGATGGCTGTACTCCCCTATTTGAAAACAAGTACCTGCTATTCTTTGCTGCATGTCATGGCAAAGTTGTGATGGATGCTATTGGTAGTACAATGAGGAGAGGATTGTGGAACCAGACGAAACAAAGAAAATGGCATGCTGGCTGATTTTTATGAATGCACACAAACTCAGATTCGAGGAAAAACCACGTTTTATGGAACTGGAAGATGGTTTCTGGACAACTGCGTGAGCATAAATTACATTCAGGTCAAAATTTTTGCTCATATTCAAAACTATTATTATTTCCTACCTTAAGCTATCATAATACTGTTGACCCAACCAACCTGAAGCTTGAAAAAACCAAACATCTTCTCATAACTAAGGATGCAACCCATCAAAGATGTGCTGGGTATTCCGGTGTAAAACTATTCTTGCGGGGACCAAATGCTGCAGATGAAGACAACTGCAACAGATGCTGGCAAAGATGTGCATGTTGACCTGATAAATCCTGGATTGTTTGTCACTGTAGAAATTTTAAATGAGAGAGCTATAACACAATTTCTATGGCATCTCTGAAAATGCAGAAGCTATGGTAATGTTTTTGAAACACATTCCAAAGGCTACAATTTTTTCACACAATACAAAAGTGACAGCACTTTTTGTTAGAACTGAACATATCTGAACATTTTAAACCAATTAATGATTATTTAAAAAGCAACAGATATTACTTATGTGTTTAGAATTGGAACATACGACTGTGCTGCAACATGGATCTTTCTTTTTTTTTTTTTTTTTTTTTTTAAGAAGAAAATGTAATATAATGAAAAACTGAAAGACTCGTGTATTTAAATCATATGATTTATGTATAGTTTTAGTTTTTTAGAGTATCAAAAGTTGCACTATGAATGACACTATTTGTGCGAGCCATGTATAGAATCTATGGTGTTCAAAATGCAATTAGTTTTTGACTTTTATCTTCTAGATTACAAATTTTACATACAACTACTGCATGCCTAATTTAACACATTCCTTATGTATTTGTATTTTAAGGGAAGGGTGCAATTCAAACAATTTCTGATTTGAATATAATTTTGAAAAATTCCTTCAGGAGCTATCTTTAATTCCACACAGCCAACTGTATGAACCCATCATTCATTTAGAAAAGAAAATGTTACTATAACAATTAATGAAACTCACTTTTCATAGGTGTGATGCCCAAGAGGAAACTTGTAATCACTCTTTCCTCAGCTGAATTCTACTTTTGATTTAATTGACCTTTAATGAGTAAGTATACTGTTGTATTCCATAAAGAAATAATTGCATCTCTATCCACTGCAACTACCAGGAATACTGATTATACACCAAATTAAAATTATTTACAACATCAATTGGCGGATATTTAGTGCTTCAGTCATTTCTACACTGAAGTAAACAAATTTATTAACTAATTTACAGATTCTGTCAATTATTCATTGTGTTTTCTTCATACAAAATTAGTTTTAGAAGCTATGCTCATTTTGTGATAATATTTCAATGCACCCTTTGGGTTGTTCATTAAAATTATTTAAACCAATACCTCAGAACAAGAGTAATTAGCTTTTATGTTGGATAACTGTCACAACACAGCTGACCCCAACACTACTACTAAAATTTTCTGAGAAACAACCATGCACAGGTTACATTAGCCTCTCAACAGAGCCACATCATTTTGTGACAAGAAATTAAAAATCTTCTGTCATTTACTTAGCCATAACTTTACTGGGGGATCAGAATTATTTTGAGAAAATATTAAATTCTTTATAAACTCGACAACTAAATACAATATGATTCATCAATGAAGCCTTAGCACACATTCACAGAGTTAATTGCATTGTGAAAGATGTGTACAAAACCAATATGTGTTAGCAACATCTGTACACAGACATTGGGCTTAACAGACCAAGTATTATTTTGAACATTATACATACTGTTTCATTATACATACTAGTTAGACAGAGATGAAAGGAAACACAATTTACCAGTAAAATGAAAAAAGATAAGGCATATGTACCCTTTTGCAGCTATCACTTAGTTGGTATATGGTTCATGGCATATTCCCTAATTTTAATATATAACAGATACAAATAAGAGAAACTTAAATAACCAACAAAATATTCTCCTTCACTATTTACAGCAGTCTCCCAATGCTGGGATGACTTTTTCGTTCTGTAACTGTAGAAGTCACCTGGTTTTAAGGCAAAGAACTCATTAAGCAAGGCTATGAGCGTATTTTCATCTGGAAAGGAAGTTCCTTGCAGTTTGTTCGATTGAGAGCACAAAAGGAAAAAATCTGAGGGTGGAAGATCTGTTGAATAAGGTAGGTGTGCAATGACTTCAAAACCTAACTCCTGTGTACTGTTTATCAGTCTAGCAGATTGTGGGCAGGCATTATCCTGGAGTAGTGTCTTCCTGGTCATTCTTCATATACAGCATCTGTAACCAATCTCAGTTGCTGACAGCAAATGTAAGCAGTAATCAGTGGTTACATCTCAAGGATGCAATTCATAGTAAACTACACAGGATGTACATTATCTTTGGTTGGTTGGTTGGTTGGTTTTGGGGTTTGATGGGGGCTAAACATCGAGGTCATCAGTCCCCAGTTAAAAACATACTTGTAAAAGGCCTATACAGGAAAAGCATAACCTCTGCACCCAGAGGGAGGGAACACCAAGGGGTACAGAGCTAAAATGAACACCACAATAACACAAAATAGAGGACACTTAAAAGGAGCAGAGCAAATAGTTGACTAGAGTAAAACAGACTACAGTGGTTGATGGATCAGGTTAAAGGTCAACCACTCAACTACAAACGAAGAACCTCCAGCTGGAAAGTGTTGATGGAGGTACCAACACAACTTACTACCATAAAAGACGCTATTTTGGTATCCACTTCACATTTAAAAGTCGCTGGAGTGGGTCTAGCCTGAGAAATCATGCGAGAATGCCCATACTAGATAGAGTGAGTGATAAAACCCAGCTGCACGGATAAAACGTAAAACAGTCAGCTATACAGGCATCGTCACTGAGAATTAAAGGAAGTGCAGCTGGTAAATTAAAGGACTCCCACAAGGGGGCTAAAAGGGGGCAGTGCATCAGAAGATGGACCACTGTCAGCCCTGCATCACAGCGACACTTGGGCAGGTTCTCACGACGAAGAAGATAGCTGTGGGTCCAATTCGCAGACGGCAGAGAACACCTGAGTCCCTATGCGTGGTCCTCAAGGATGAGTTCCATATGGCCGTGGATGACTTTACCATGCGGAGCTTATTTGGCGTGTTCAAGACAGACCATTCAGAGCTCCAGACATCATGCACCTTGCGATGTAGGGCTGACTGGAGGTCTCTTTCCACGAGACCAAGCTCCAGGGGTAGCGAAGTGGTGGCCTGCTTGGCCAATCGACACGTTAATTTCCTGGAATCCCGATGTGGCCTGCAGTCCACACAAACGTTGCTGAACGACCACAATCGGAGAGAGCAGAAACATCATCTTGAATACCCTGTACCAAAGAGTCCCGAGAGAAACACTGGTCACGTGCTTGCAATCCACTCAGGAAGTCACTGCATATGACAAATGACTCCCCAGTGCAGGAAGAAAGGTGATCGAGTGCACGATAAAGAGCAACCAGGTCTGCAGTGAAAACACTGCTCCTGCAAGGCAGGGAATGCTGCTCAACGTAATTGCCGTGGATGAAAGCAAACGCACTGCGTCTATCAACCACAGAACCATCGGTGTAGACTACATCTGCATCATGAAATGAGGCAAGAAGAGTCAGGAATTCTTGACGAAGACTGGCAGGTGGAACGGAAGCCTTGAAGTCACAGGACAAATCCAAGCAACGCTGCAAGTGAGGGAGGGACCAAGGAGGGGTAGAAGAAGAGGGCCGGAAGGATGGAGCAAGAGGAAAGGACTCTAGTGACGAGAGAAGGGAATGAACGAGGACTGCGATTAGGAAACCCGACCTAGGCTGCCGTCATGGGGAGGGGAGTGCAGAAGATGGAAAAAGGAGCCCGCGGTTTGGGTGGTCGGGGTGGCATGGATGCGGGCGATGTACAATGCAAGCAACTGTTGTCGGCGCAATCGCAGGGGAGGGATTCCAGCTTCTACAACAAGGCTAGTCACCGGACTAGTCGGAAGGCACCTGTCGCCAGTCTGACGCGACAATGGAGAATCGGGTCGAGGATCTGCAACATTGAATGTGCTGCTGAGTCATACACCACGCTCCCGTAGTCGAGACGGGACTGGACTAGAACTTTAAAGAACTGTAGGAGGATTGTTTGTGCAGGCCCCCAAATGGTGTGGCTGAGGCAGCGAAGGACGTTGAGGTGCCGACAACACCGTTGTTTAAGCTCGCGAAGATGAGGTGTCCAATTGAGCTGAGCATCAAACAGCATGCCAAGGAAGCTATGTGTCTCCTCAATATGAAGGAGTTCATTGGCAAGGTAGAGCTCTGGATGGAGGTGGACCGTTCGATGACGACAGAAATGCATCACTCAGGTCTTGGGGGCTGAGAACTGAAAACCATGGTTGGACGCCCAAAGATGTGCCTTACAGATAGCTCCCTGCAGCTGCCATTTAGCGACACTGATGCTTGGGGAACCGTAATAAAGACAAAAGTCATTGGCATACAGAGAGGAACAGACCGATGAGCCCGCCACAGCCGCAAGACCATTAATAACCACCATAAAGAGGGGAACACTAAGAACCGAGCCCTGTGGCACACCGTTCTCCTGAATATGAGGAGAGCTAAAATAAGTGCCAACTCTGAGCCGAAAGGAGCGATTGGAGAGAAAACTCCTTAGAAAAATTGGAAGTGGACCCTGTAAGCCCATTCGTGCAGCATAGCAAGGATATGATGGTGCCAGGTGGTATCGCATGCTTTCCGAAGATCAAAGAAAACAGCAACTAGATGTTCTCGCCGAGTAAAAGCTGTACAAATAGCCGACTCTAGCGAGACTAAATTGTCGATTGCTGAGTGGCCCTGACGGAAGCCCCCCCTGTTGCTGGGCTAGGAGGCCCCGAGCTTCGAGGACCCACATGAGCCGCCGACTCATCATCCATTCCAAGAGTTTGCACATAACGTTGGTAAGGCTGATAGGGCGATAGCTATCAACCACCAGCGGACCTGCACCATGTTTTAGCACCAGGATGGTAACGCTATCCTGCCAACGAGTTGGGAAAACACCCTCCGTCCAGATGCGGTTAAACAGGGCGAGTAATTCACACTGACAGTGCACCGAGAGATGGCAGTTTCTGTTGTGAATTTGTGGAGAGGTATCGGGGCAAGCTGTAAGGGCACTTTGGAACTCCCATTCACTAAATGGGGCACTGTATCATTCCCAACGGTGCGTGCAAAACGACAACTGCGTACGCTCAGCCTGCTCTTTAATGGTGCAAAATTCTGCACTCTAGCCTGCTGTCACGGAAATACGAGCGAAGTACTCTGCCAGATGTTCGACGATGGCAATTGGGTCAGTACAAAGTGTACCCCGAAGAGAAAGGCAAGGAACAGGTGGATGAGGGCGAAAGCCAAAAATGCGCCGAACCCGCGACCACACCTGAGATGGGGAGGTGTGAGAACCTATGGTGGCAACATATCGTTCCCAGCAGTCTAGTTTGCTCCGCCGGATTAACCGCCGAGCCCAGGCCCGCAGCCGTTAAAAGGCAACCAAATTCTCTAGCGAAGGATGATGCCGGTGTCATTGCAGGGCTCGCTGGTGGTCCCGGATAGCTTCTGCAATCTCTGGTGTCCACCAAGGAACTGACTTACGCCTTAGGGTACTTTAAGAGCAGGGGACAGTTGCCTCAGCAGCAGAAACATGAGCCATAATGACCTCGTCCACTGCCAAATCAATGTCACCAGGAAGCGGACCAATGGCCATAGTAGCTAAGGTGTAGGCTGCCCAATCAGCTCCATGAAGAGACCATCGTGGCAGCTGGTCAAGGGGTTGGGATTGAAGAAGAGAAATCAGGATAGGAAAGTGGTCGCTACCACAGAGGTCGTCGTGAACCCTCCAACTGAGGTATGGAAGAAGACCAGGGCTACTAAGAGAGAGAGGTCAATGGTCGAGTAGTTACCATGAGTCAAGCTAAAATATGTGGTAGCACCAGTGTTAAGGAGGAAAATGTCCTGCTGTGTCAAGAGAGCCTCAACATTCCTACCCTGGCCCGAGATCTGGGCCCCACCCCATAAAGGGTGGTGGGCATTACAGTCCCCCAAAAGGAGGAATGGTGGGGGGAGCTGGGCGAACAAGGCAGCTAGGTCGGCAAGAGGGACAACCTCATCCAGGGGAAGGTAGAGGGAACAGATGGTAAGCTCTATTCCTGCCCGGATTCTAACAGCCACAGCCTCGAGAGCCATATGAAGTGGCACTGGGGCACTAGGAACAGTGGCAAGAACATAAACACAGACACCGCCAGACACCCTGTCGTATTCTACGAGGTTCTTATAGTAACCCTGGTAGCCACAGAGGGAGGGGGTCTGTCGAACAGGAAACCACGTTTCCTGTTGGGCCAGACAAGTGGCAGGGAAGCAGCACAAAAGCTGTTTCAACTCAGCAAGGTGATGGAAAAAGCCACGGCAATTCCATTGAAGGACAATGGTATCCGACTGTGAAGACATGAGAGAACATGGGGGGGGGGGGGGGGAGGAAGCTTGCTGCCACCAATTGCGAAGTAGCCTGATCAACTTCCATAGGAGCTGAGGGTCTAGCAACATCTAGCTCCTGAGTGGATGCTAGATTCTCCACATCATCTTCAGGTGCTGTGGTGAACTCCTTTTCTGTCTCTATGTCCTTCTCTTTTGCTTTTGCTTCTTTTTGGTAGGGTCCCGTTTGTCTTTCAGTTTATCAGGTTGGGTGGGTTTTTCCGACACAGTCTCATGGACCGACAAAGACCTGGAAGCCTTACGGCCCTCAGGTGGTGGCTTTTTCAGCCACTGGCTAACATCTGGAGGGGCAGTAACCGTGGAAGGGAGGGCACCAAGCGATCCCTTCCACGCAAGGGGAGCCGGAGGAGGTGGGCACTTCTCCGGCTCAGAGGTGGGGACTGAAGTCCCCAAAGAAGGAGGGGTTTTTACTCCCGATGTTGATAACAGGGGAGCAACAGAAGAGGGTGTTCCCCAACTACCTGGGGGGCAGGAATAGACAAATAGTGGTTGAGCTTGGGCCCTCGTCACCAGGGATGGCGACATCGATGAAATGTGCACAGGCTGAAGTCGGTCGTACTTGCATTTGGCCTCTGTGTAAGTGAGCCTGTCTAAGATCTTATACTCCATGATCTTCCGTTCTTTTTGATAAACCGTGCAGTCTGACGAGCAAAGAAACTCATACTTGCACACTATTCGTATTTCGTTTCATGGTGGTCCCATGAGCAGCTAGGGGAAGGAATGTCCACCCAGACAGAGCCCCGCTTGCCTGGGTAAGCCTAATACAACCAGGGGCGGCAGGTTCCCCAGAGGTCACCTGCTGGCAACTGTTCTACCTCAACAGCCATGCATCTCCTCAGCACAAAGCACACCTTGAGATTGAGTTTTTTTTATAGAGGTTTATACCATCCTCACGACCCAGGCAGTTAAGCCAAGATCTCCGGGCTCTGTACCATACAACGTTCCACCATCACACCTTACGGTGGTCGTTGAAGCATGCTCAGAGCTTACGGTATTGAGGACTAGTGGTGCTTCCCAATCCCCAGCTCAGGGACCCCGGGGTCGCCAAGCCCGTACCCAACAACTAAATGCTGAGCCCCCTGAGGGGCATTATCTTTTGTGGATGCTTTTTGTTGCTGCTTTGTTTGGGCTCAATCATTCCTTTCTTTTCCTTATTTTAGCACAAAGTCACCATTTCTGATCAGCATAATGTAGAGGGCAGGAATGATTAGTGTTGTTCACAAATAACTGATTACAGGCAAGCAAGAATGCGCATATGGCCATCCATTTTTGTGATTTTGGTTTAGTGCATGTGGTATCCATACACCCTATTTTTGAGCCTTACCCATTGCATGCAAATATTGGAAGGTCATGAAGAGATCACAGTTCATCGAATTTGCCAGTTCTCAAGTACAGTGACAGGGATCATTGTGAATTAATGCATTTAAATGATCTCCATCAAGCCCTGAATGTAAGTCACTAATGGCAAAACAATTCTCCTTAGAATGAAAAAACAATTTTCTTGCCAAGCTCTGTCCAAAGGTATTAAACACAAACAGGATGCAAATGTTTCTGGCTGCCTCCATTGCTTTTACACCTATATAGAACCCAACAGTGCTCCTATTTCTCCACTGGGCACTCCACTATCTAGTGGCCACAGTTCCACTTAGTATCTTCAAATGACAAAATGACAATGTGTAAACTCAAAGAGCAACAGTGAACTACAAATAAAAAATGACAATTGATAAATAAATCCTCAGCAAGAGGAATACCAACATGCAAAACTAAAGTCTATCAACTTATGCACAAACCTAATATTTAGGAAAAAACTGAGATAATATCAGGCCATGAAAACAATAATTTCTTAACAGTAGCTGAAAAAAACTGGGGGGGAGGGGGCGAGTGACCATTGAAATTAGATTCATCAGACTCAGTCAGGAAATGTATACTTGACCAGACATCAGATGAATGGTCAAATCAGTCACACGAATCATCTGCTGACAGAAGCAGGAACTCTTCTTGTTATGATTGTAACAATCTAATAACTAAAATATTGTGCTGACTTTACAGCATGACTGAAATATGCAGTATAAGTGTAGAAACCATATTGGCATCACATTACAACCTTCAACTCCCTTTACTCAGGAAACTACGGTGTTAAATGAATTACACTTACAAGAACTGAATCTTACCTTAGCAACAAAAACTGGGTCATAGTAATAAATGATACCTTGGGAGGAAAACTGAATACAGAATGGAGAAACAATCACACCATGTCCCACAGGGTTCAGCATTTGATTTATCCTGACCTAAAACCATTGCAGGTACCTTCAAAACGTGCAATACTTGCTGATGACACCAAGTACACTGATAACTGGCAAACACATTCATACTAGAAACAACCAGGAAAATAAAGGAACATGCTTTCAACTAGTTTACAGGCAATGTAACAAACAATTCAACCTTTATACTTACATAAGCACACTTGATGCAATTCCAAACAAATCCAAATGACTTACAGATACAAGGAGATATTAATGACAGGCACTGAATGAGAATGCATAAGTTCTTGGGCATTTGGATGGATATTAAATTAAGGAAGCACCAGCATGAGAATGAGTTAACCAAAAACCTCGCATCTCTCTGCCTTGCAATTAATGAATGTTCTTCCAGCTTGCAGAAATGCTTCCTAGCATGCTTTCACTCAGTACTATCCCATAGTATAATCTTATAGGACATGGCAGCTATGAACAAATTAGTATTTATCCTATACAAGCTTGTAGTACCAATGATGTGATGATGACAACTGAACACCTTGCATAAACCTCTTCACTGACCTAGGGAATCTTGCGCCTACATCTGACTATGGAACTCCCTATTGGCTTTTACATTAAGTAACAAATATTTATTTGTAGTTGGCTGTCCCAGAACATATTTCCAAAAACAAGTTAAAACTCCAAAAGACGCTATCATAATTGCCTCCAGGTGAGTAGTGTTGAGGGGATCAACTCGAGAAGTTTACCATTTTGTTGATCCCATTTCAACTGAAACCCAAGTAGACACCAAGGAATTGTATGCAGCATGTATCATTTAGTCTGTGACCAGTAATGTCTACATCTTCCAGTAGCAGGTCATTTCTAATTAAATTGCATGTTATAAAATGAGTCGTCAAGGGATGACTTGAACTGGTAGCTGCAACATTAATAAGGGTAATGTGCTGTGCAATATGGGACAGGAAGTTTGTTGGTAGTGATCATGATTTATTATCAAACTCAGGGGATGTGATAAACAGTTTAGTGAGATTGGTACTGAACTGAATCTGAAGAGAAGGGAATTCTGTAACAAACTGAAGAAAGTTGACAATACTAGAAAACACATAGATCAACCAAAAACAGAAGAGATGGAAAATTATCACAAATATCATTGTTCATATGGATTGTGTACCACTGCATTGGAACCTGCACAAAAGAACACTTCTGAACAGTTAGCTGCCTGAGGGATTGATCAGCTATAAGGGGCTGCAGACCTGACCTGGAAATTTGCTTCATCTCACAGTATGCTATCTCTTATTGGCAGGAGTTTGTGAAAGGCTCCATCTATGTGCCTCCCTTCCAACATCATAAGATGAATACTACATAAGAACAGCAGTGAATTTCCTAAACTGACGTGCTTGGAAATGCATGGATCAATTCCATCACATGGCTGCTTAAATGTGTCTAAAAGAATTTTTATATTTATGATCAGTAAATGATAAATCTGATCCTAAACACAGCTGTTAAAAGCACCTTAATATCATATGTGCACACACACAAATTGTGATCAATGGGAAGATCATATGGTTCCTTTGTAAATAAAGGCTTTGCAGGCATGTATAGAAATAAAAATCGGACCCCAATTCTGTACCTTTATTTAATACAAAGTTATAGCTTTGTGAAATCTGATGATTTTAAACATCCTGAAGAATTGCTTATACAGGTATAACTTCTTTCAGTAAAATATGGTAATTTATCTTGATCGGTTGCATCTACTGTTGAACGTTTCAGAAATTTTTTCATAAAATTAAATTTGCTTTCAACACTGTAACCTCTGCTCTGGCTAGAGATGGGGTGTGAATGTTATTCATTTGTTCATTCCTTGATTTACACATTGCACTCCATAAACGAAGATGTGGATGTAAGTGGGTGAGCCAGGCTGCAAATCTTAAGGCAGAAGCTCCCACAGGAGTTTACCTCTGATGTATACTGACAACCAGCTGTTTGTGAATAGTGCTGTTGTAACCGCAGGAAAAAGCCAAGTCTAATTGCAGTACCTTGAGAATAGCACGTAGAAAGAAGTTAAAAGTTGTAGCGCTGGACACCAGGCGTGGCCGAAGGGCCAGCTGAGGCGGCACTCAAACCGCTGGGCAGCTGGGTGCTCGATAAGAAAGTAAACAGCCAGCAGATACAAACGAAGGTCTGTGCAGGGCTCATGATAAGCAATCAAGTAAGGGGTATAAACAGAAAGCACTCCTGGCTAGAGAGAGAGGTCTGGGAGTGGAGAGAGAAAGAAAGAGGGCTCTTGGTGGGGACCGCGCTACGTCATGAGGAGCCAATGAAGGGCTCAGGACGCAGTGCGTGACCATATAGGGAGAGGCGCCTCTATCCCTCCACTCAGCCTCTGAAGAACAATAGCAACAACAATGTTTTAACGATACCAAATAAGGGCAAGTTGCCTTCGACGCTACGTCATGCCAAGCGCTGGCGGGGTCGAAGGGGAAACGCTAACAAAACCCGAGAGCACGCCGCTCTGAGGTCTTGTCGTGTCAGATCTTGTCTGGAGAGTTAGAGAGTGATAGCAGCAGCCGACTTGGGCTGGGGAACGGGCTGTAGGCAGGCAGCCGGAGATAGTCGCTGGATTGCGTCAGGGCGTAGCCGCGGGAATCTAACGTAGGGTGTTAAGAAACGTTGCAGAACTTTTAGGAGGCAGTCGGAATGGTGGAGTCAGTCACCGTCTCTGTGTTAGACTTGGCCTTCCTGTGAATGCAATCACCGCACAGTTAGGGTGAGCTGTATTCATTTAGAATAAACTGCTATTTGTTAAAGTTATTAAGACTTTAATTCTACCCGCTTCCTAGCCTTCTGTCTTCACACCAGGGATTTCTACATCTTAGCCAGATCAAAAAGTCTCCCTCTCACTAGGTCAACCGGCTAAAATCCAATCCACGAACCATGTCGCTCAATCCCTCACAATACCCACGCTTGGGACGCGACATAAATAAAAACTTTTGGTGCCAGGTGTGGGGTTATCACAAAGGCGAATAGGCAAATAGGAGGTAGCAGCCACTGGATTTTGCTACAGCGACTGTGGCAATTGGCAGGAAGTTGTGGCGACTCGCAACTTTCAGCATTAGTAGCACCAGTACGTCAGAGTCCAGAAAGGTAGTCCTCGCGGGTGCAGGGCAACGCAGGACAGCGGCAGCGCGACGCGGAGCAGCGCGGGGGACAAAGAGAGCGCGAAGCAGCGCGGGACGATGCGAGTCAACAGAGCAGACGGCGCACCACAAGAGAAGCGGTACTTGTAAAACTGTCTTAAGAATATTGTATTTTGTTGTGTAAAGTATTAACTTAGTTAAGATGCCCCTAACTAATGAAGTTGCGTCATCCTCCACTAGTGGTAAGATGTCAGTGAAGGAGGCCCTATGTATTGTGTCAAAAGTGTTCGAAGGAAATAAGAAGGATTTAAGGGAATTTATCGAAAATGTAGATGCAGCTTTTGAATTAGTAAAGCCAGAGGAACACGAAACGTTATTGAAGTTTGTTAAAGCAAAGATAACCGGTGAGGCCAGGTCGAGATTACAGGTGCGTGAACGCACAGGTACGTGGCAAGAGGTGAAACGCGTTTTAGAAGAAAACTATGCTAGTAAGCGTACTATAGACTACTACGCATGTAAAATTTTCCAAGCCAGACAGGGACACAGGGAACCAATAGCAGTGTGGGCAAGCAGAATAGATGAAATGCAGAGAGATTTTCGAGAGGCAGTAAACAGAGTTACGGCCAGAGAAAACGTGAAAGGTGCGATAGAACTAGTTGATTCCTTAGGAAGAGCGTGCTTTATACAGGGTTTAAGTAATGACACAATACAAACAATAGTGAGAAGCAGAGGCGATGAAATTACGTTGGCAGCAGCAGTGGAGTTGGCACTGCAGGAGGAGAGTGCGATATTGTCCATGAGAGAGTGGGGACTAGCCCCGAGGGTAACGTACACTCGAAATAAAGAAGCTGTAAAAAACGCGAGAGAAAGTAAAGAGTTGAAATGTCTCAATTGTGGGCTGAGAGGTCACATAGCCAGCAAGTGTAGGAAAAGCAGGCCAGAGCATAGAGCACGAGCCATGACGGGTAAAGAGTTTACAAACTTTTGCTATGGGTGTGACAAGACAGGACACACAGACATGGAAAACCGGGTGCGGTTAAGAAAAGTTCACCCGATAGATGTAAGGGAATTCAGAGGAAATCACAGAGAAACAGATGGAGGGTTGCGAGAGTGGAGATGTCCACAGTGTAATTTACCAGGGAACTGCGGAGTTCCGTGCACAAGAGTAAAAGATGTTGCGTGTTTTAAGTGTAAGCCGCAGGGCCACTACGCGAAAGATTGCCACGAAGGGCCCTGGCACGCCTGGAGAAAAGGCAGGGTGCCAGTATCGAGTAAAACAGGAAAGGTGGTACAGGGAAACTAAGAGGGCAAGGCCGCGCAGTCGGGCCTTGTTGCGATAGGTAAACCCACAGTGAGGGTAATAGACTGCGCAACAGAAAACGACGTGGTAGTGTTGTACTGCGTAGAGTTAAAGAAGTATTTGAAGCTACTAATAGACACAGGAGCACAATTGTGTTTGCTAAAGAGGACGAGTATTCCGGTAAAGAGTATGCTTGGGATCAATGAAACAGGAAAGCTTCGGTTAAAGGGTGTAACGAGTGAAGACGTTAGCACAATAAGCACGGTACAAATAAACTTAAGTATAGACGGATCTGAAAAGGTGAGACAGAAATTTCACGTGTACGGTAGAGGTCTAGACATTCCGTACGACGGATTGATAGGAAGAAATTTCTTAACACAGCATAGAGTCAACCTGAACTATGCAGGTAAAGTAATAAGACTAAAAGGGCGATATATACCCTTAGTAGTAGAGGAAGAATCAAAGAAACAAGAGATAGAAGCAGATTCAGAAATAGGCGGGGAGATAGGGCCCCGGGGAGAAAGAATAATGTTGTTGAAAGTGGACGGAAGGGTACCACGGGGAATCGAAAGAGAAATGGTCATACCAAGGCAGGAGATTGCACAAGGGGTGCATGTACCTGAGTCCTTAGTAAAAGTGCGAAATGGGAAATGCTTAGTAAGTGCATTGAACGTGTCAGAGGACACTGATGCAGTAGGTAAGACGGAAAGTCGTGCTAGTGTGTTGCGAAGGCAACTCAGAATGGATCATTTGAACGTCGAAGAAAAGAGCGCTCTAGCAGAGGTCTGCATGGAGTACGGAGATGTATTTCATCTACCGGGGGACAAACTGTCCTATACTTCTGCAGTGAAACATAGAATACCGATTGCGCCGGAACACGCGGGGAAGGTAGTGAATGCTAGACCGTACAGGATCCCTGAAGCGCAAAAGGAAGTGCTAGAAGAGCAAATAGAGCAGATGCTGAAGGATGACATAATTGTCGAAAGCAAGAGCGCCTGGAATGCACCGTTATTGTTAGTTCCGAAGAAGTTAGATGCCAGTGGCAAGCAGAAATGGAGAATAGTAGTGGACTACCGACAATTAAATGACATCACGGTAGGCGATGCATTTCCACTGCCGAATATCTCCGATATCCTGGATCAATTAGGGCAAGCCAAGTACTTCTCGACGCTTGACCTCGCAAGCGGGTACCATCAAATATTGACGAATGAGAAGGACAGAGAGAAAACGGCATTCAGCTCAACTATCAACATTACGAATACAAAAGAATGCCGATGGGACTGAAAGGAGCCCCAGGATGTTTCCAGAGACTGATGAACACAGTATTGGCAGGTTTACAAGGTGTTAAATGTTTTGTCTATTTGGACGACATAGTATGTTATGGGAAAAACCTGCAGGAGCATAACGAAAAACTCCGGGAAATATTTGACAGGTTGCGAGAGCACAATTTGAAGTTGCAACTAGACAAGTGTGAATTTCTGAGGAAGGAGGTAATCTTCCTAGGTCATTGTATCACGGACAAGGGAATATCACCGGATATGGCAAAGGTGGAGAAGGTGAAGTTCTTCCCACAGCCGAGAACAACAAAAGAACTAAAAGGGTTTCTAGGATTGATAGGGTACTATCGACATTTCATTGCAAATTTCAGCAAAATTGCGAAACCTCTCCATGAGCTCTTAAAGAAAGGAGTAGAGTACCAATGGGGAGAACGACAGAAGAATGCGTACGAGAAACTGAAAGAGAAATTAGTGAATCCGCCGTTACTTCAGTATCCTGACTTTACGAAACCGTTTATAATCACAACGGACGCGAGTAACGCAGCGTTGGGCGCCGTGTTATCGCAAGGGAAAAAGATTGGCGAAGACTTGCCGATTGCATATGCATCCAGAGCACTGAACAAAGCAGAACTGAACTATAGTACAACGGAAAAAGAGTTGTTGGCTATAGTATACGCGGTAAAGCAGTTTAGACCATACATGTATGGGCGAAAATTCACAGTGGTGACAGACCATAAGCCACTAACATGGATATTTAGTGTGAAGGATCCGAGTTCGAGGCTCCTAAAGTGGAGACTTAAGCTCGAAGAGTACGACTACGAGGTGGTATATAAGCCAGGAAGGCTAAACAGTAATGCGGACGCGTTAAGTCGGATAAGGCAGGAAGGAAAGGAAGAGATAAGTTCAAAGCAAAATGTGGAGGCAGAAAGAACCTCAGTAGCACAAGCAAAGGCGGAACAGAGTTCCGTAAACGTGCGGCAAGTGCAAGTGTCAGGTGAAATAGACCAGGAAACAAATAGTAATGAGGAAATTAGCCCCGAAGAAAAGGAAAGTATATTAAAGGAGATGCACGATAATCCTTTGGGAGGGCACCAGGGAATGCATAGGACATTCAAGAGGATAAAAGCGTACAAGCAGTGGCGCGGAATGAAGCGGGACATTGAAAACTATATTAGGAAGTGTCCATCATGTCAAAAGAACAAAAACACACAAATGAAAACAAGGATGCCCTTAGAAATTACAGACACAGCTGAAACAGTATTTGCAAAATGTGCAGTGGATATAGTGGGTCCACTAGATGTATCAAGTACAGGGAAAAAGTACATGCTAACATTCCAAGACGATCTGAGTAAATTCACAGTAGCAGTCCCGATTGACAAGCAAGACGCTGAAACTGTAGCAGAAGCATTTGTAGAAAACATAGTACTAAGATATGGGATTCCATCAGTTTTGTTAACAGATCAAGGATCGAATTTTCTGAGTGACGTATTCAAAAGGGTATGTAAAGTGTTGAAGGTAAAACATATAAACACCACAGCGTACCACCCTGAGTCAAACGGTGCTCTAGAAAGGAGCCATAAAACAATTGTAGAATATCTCAGACATTTTGTAACAGGAGATCAAAGTTCATGGGACAAATGGGTGCCGTATGCAATTTTTGTGTTCAACACTACACCACACAGCAGCACAGGTTATCCACCATTCAAATTAATGTACGGAAGGAAGGTTAACATACCAGGAGTACTGCAGCAAGAAACACCGCAGGTAAGTTACGATTATGATTCGTATGTCAAGGATGCAGGAAGCCCATAGAGTGGCTAGGGATTCTATTATAAGGAGTAAGGTAATCAGTAAAGGACAGTATGATCTGAAGCAGAACCCAAAAGAATTTAATGTAGGGGACAAGGTGCTATTACACGACGAATCAGTGAGACGTGGTAGACCTCGGAAACTAGATTCGCAATGGAGAGGTCCATTTGAAGTGTTAAAAGTGGAAGGTCCTAACGTAGTTATAAGAGTTAAGAGAAATACGGAAACAAAAGTACATGCCAACAGGCTGAAACAGTTCTTTTAAATTTCAGGTATGGCACTCAAGTGGCAAGTGGTGCAACTCAGCATAGTGATAACAACATACAGTTTCGTTGCATCAGGATACGAAACGAACGATTTCAAAGTGACCGCAATACCAAGTTCATCAGGACTATATTATGATCACCTAGGACAAATAGAAATATACAGTACCACATGGAGAATAGTCACATATGTGAACTTAGATGTAATAACAGAAAGATTTCAAAAAGCAGAGAGGTACGGTAAGGCAGCGGTACAGAGGTGCCGTGACACACTGAAACAATTAAACGTAGGATTAATAGAATGTAGAGTGCTAGATCAACAGGTTACACATCACGTGGAAAAGATTACAGGTCTGCAGCAACTCGTACAGCAACTCACAAAACACGAAACCAGAAGAAAGAGAGGAGTATTCAACATCGTCAGACAGGTAAGTAAGATACTGTTCGGAACATTGGACGAAGCAGACGCAGTGTACTATAAGGAAAGAATAGATGCTATGGAAAGGAACTCTGAAGGGTTGCTGAGGTTAACGAAGGAACAGGTGGCAGTGGTAAGGGCCACATTAGCAGGAGTAAACAGAACACGTGTATACACTAGAATCAAATGAACACATTCTAAGGACAGGCATGCAGAGACTAGAAAGGTTCATGAAGGAATACGTGAAGGAAACAGATATGGGTTTCAAACGAGTAGCAACTTTTGCCACTGTAACGGAACAAGTATTACAATTAGCGGCAGTGTTTGGCCAAATCGAAGAAGAGTACGAGCAAATGATAAATGCCATTGTAAATGCTCAAAAGGGAATACTTCAGCCTCACATCATTAATCCAGTGCAAATTGTGAAGTACCTAAGTTTAATACGAGACGAATTAAAGGACGTGAAGTTTCCTGTTCCTCTAGCGGAGTCATCAGGCTACCTCTTGTTAAGAATAATCGATTTAGATGTTTTCATTTCCAGTAGCATACTAGAGTACATAATTAATATTCCTTTAATAGATAATAATAATTTCAATTTCTACAGAGTTCTCCCATTACCAAAGGAGATTCCAAATATGAAAGGAAGGTACATATACATACAGCCAGAGAAAGAATTTCTACTGATAGATGAATCCAAAAGGCAGTACGCGAATCTTTCTGCGGATGATCTAAAATGTAAAGAACTGAATAAGAACAGAAGACTGTGGAGACAGTCATTTGCATTGCTATCCACATTCGACCATGAGGAATGCGAAGCCAAATTATTACAACCAGTAAGAGAAATTCCGGAAGATTGTGTGCGAAACATAGTCGCACTGAATCAGAGCCTTTGGACCCACCTAAACAGTAACGAGTGGCTATATGTAGCTCCTAAGGAAGAAGGACTGACAGTATTATGTGGAAAGGAACCCCCGAAGGACTTATTAATGAAAGGAGTAGAAAAAATAAGTTTTTATAGTAAATGTAAAGGGTATGGAATGAGAGTGTTCATACAAACAGATAGAGTAATTCATAGTAACGTAACAAAGAAAGATATAATACCTCAAATTAATTTAGAATTTGACTGTTGTGTTGTAAACGAAGAAAAGAAAAATGTCTCAATGCTAACGCTAGATTTACCACTGGAGCAGGTAGTAACACAATCAGACGACTTGAAAGTCGCTGGGAAAAGATTGGATGATGTCCAGCGAATGGCAGAAAGGCAGGAGGAAGAACTAAAATATTCCAGATATTTCACACATTACTCAATAACTACATACATAGCTATAGCAATAGTCATTGTTATTGTAATAACATGTTGTTGTAAAAATTGTAAATGCTGTAAGGAATGCTTCAAAAGTGTATGGAAGTACTTTGACGATAATAACTGTTGTGGTAAAGTATGTATAAGAAACACTATAGTAAATCAATACCCAGATACTAGCTTAAGTAGAAGACAAGCTAATAAAGAAACTGAAGATGTGGTAATATATGAAAGATGTGGGAAAAACCAAGAAGAGTCAGTTCTGTTCAGAAACAGGCGTTAAGTAAAATCAAAAGATAAAAATATATTAGAAGAGTCTTATGGAAAGGTGTAATCAATTTTAGTGTTTTGTCCATTTTTATGAAACTGTACGTACTTGTAATTACCAATGTTGAATGAAAATGGTATTTTGTATCAATGCTTTTAAAAATATACCTTGATTGTAATTGTATCAATGATTTGAAAAAAAAAGTGTATCTTGATAAATGTATGTATAAAATGATTTTGTCTCACAAAGAACTTAATGGAATTAAGTGTATATGAAAGAAAAAGAAAACATATGAAGTGTTGATGTAACAAAAGAAAATGTAAGCAAATAAAGTAAGAGAATCACAATTGACTACTCTGAGGAGTAACGCCAATTTCCCTGGCGAAGGAGGTGTTGTAACCGCAGGAACAAGCCAAGTCTAATTGCATTACCTTGAGAATAGCACGTAGGAAGAAGTTAAAGTTGTAGCGCTGGACGCCAGGAGTGGCCGAAGGGCCAGCCGAGGCGGCACTCAAACCGATGGGCAGCTAGGTGCTCGATAAGAAAGTAAACAGCCAGCAGATACAAATGAAGGTCTGTGCAGGGCTCATGATAGGCAATCAAGTAAGGGGTATAAACAGAAAGCACTCCTGGCTAGAGAGAGAGGTCTGGGAGTGGAGAGAGAAAGAAAGAGGGCCCTTGGTGGGGACCGCGCTACGTCATGAGGAGCCAATGAAGGGCTCAGGACGCAGTGCGTGACCATATAGGGAGAGGCGCCTCTATCCCTCCACTCAGCCTCTGAAGAACAATAGCAACAACAATGTTTTAACGATACCAAATAAGGGCAAGTTGCCTTCGACGCTACGTCATGCCAAGTGCTGGCGGGGTCGAAGGGGAAACGCTAACAAAACCCGAGAGCACGCCGCTCTGAGGTCTTGTCGTGTCAGATCTTGTCTGGAGAGTTAGAGAGTGATAGCAGCAGCCGACTTGGGCTGGGGAACGGGCCGTAGGTAGGCAGCCGGAGATAGTCGCTGGAGTGTGTAGCAGCGGGACTCTAACGTAGGGTGTTAGGAAACGTTGCA
This sequence comes from Schistocerca piceifrons, assembly GCF_021461385.2. Classification (NCBI taxonomy): domain Eukaryota; kingdom Metazoa; phylum Arthropoda; class Insecta; order Orthoptera; family Acrididae; genus Schistocerca; species Schistocerca piceifrons. Next base: position 121,341,084 of record NC_060148.1, on the reverse strand, counting down.
GAACTTTTAGGAGGCAGTCGGAACGGTGGAGTCTGTCACCGTCTCTGTGTTAGACTTGGCCTTCCTGTGAATGCAATCACCGCACAGTTAGGGTGAGCTGTATTCATTTAGAATAAACTGCAATTTGTTAAAGTTACCAAGACTTTAATTTTACCCGCTTCCTAGCCTTGTCCCTTCACACCAGGGATTTCTACATCTTAGCCAGATCAAAAAGTCTCCCTCTCACTAGGTCAACCGGCTAAAATCCCAGCCACGAACCATGTCGCTCAATCCCTCGCAATACCCACGCTTGGGACACGACAGTGCTAATCTACTCACACTGATAATTACGGGAACTGCTAATGGATTATTTTGTATGTATGTTAATGTACATTTACTACTATAAAAAATATCACTTGCTCCTACTACATTAGTCAGCTACTTATTTTACCAAGTATCTCCACATACATCGATACTCCGCTATCCAGGTAATGGTGCATTGGGAAGGGGACCCCATAACCCTGCTGGTCATTTTCGTTCTCATTCCACTCGCAAATACGAGGGAAAAAGACTGTCCATGCACCTCCATATCAGCCCCGATTTCTCAAATTTTATCTTCATAGTCCTTATGCGCAATGTATGTTGGAAACAATAAAATTGTTTGGCAATCAGGTTCAAATGGCAATTCTCTAAATTTTCTCAATAGTGTTCCTCGAAAGAACATCACCTTCCTTCTGGAAGTTCTTATTTGAGTTCCTGAAGCATCTCTGTAACACTTGTGTACTGTTTGAACCTACCAGTAACAGATGTGGCAGCCTACCACTTAATTGCTTCTCCAGCAAAGTATTATTTTGCTATCTTGCTCTAGCTTCTCATACAATTACTTAAAAAAATTCCCCCAAATCCACAATTAATACAGAATATTGCTGGCCATGTGCCAGTATCAAGATGATCAGCCCAATTTTTCTGCATCTTTAAGCCCTAGCATTTTATGCTCCTGAGACCACAAAGACTGCGTGTCTCTCTGGCTGACAGAGCTAAGATGTTCACTGCACAACTGCATGTGCCACTCAGGATCACTCTTATGGTCACACATCCTATTCGTAGATTTGCTCAGGTGTCTACCACTATTTAATTTAAGTTATGTATTTTCAAAGTAACAAGTGGGGGGTACACATCAATGATTTCAGTGCCAACCACATGACATGGTTTTCCAGACTACACAACTAGAAACACACTGTTCTGCACACTTGCTATGGGAGCAGCACTCCATGCAGTGAACACTATCCCTGAACATCTGGCCCTGGTGCTATGGAGACATCTTGTTTGACCTGTGATCTCTTGGGCTGCATACGAAGGCCAGTATGGCCTTTTGTATTTTCATGGTAAGTGGTCACCAACTACAATCCAGCCACTTTGACAACTACAGCTATGCCCTAGTTCGTTGTTTTGGCCTAGCTTCTCATTTGCACATGACTGACTTCTCATTTCTGTAAAACCCTTGTTGTGGAACAACACTCCTACTACAACACTACTACTGTTTCACTTACTGTCCTGCCTACTTGTGATGCCAATGCATCCCTTTAATTTGTTTAAAATGGCATAACATGAGTCTCTGTGACACTCCTTTACATAATGTGAGCTGTTCCTAGCATGATCGTTTGGTTCTTTGACCTGTATGCTTGTATAATCACTACACATTTCTTTGTTGAAGAAGCCAACATTTTGAGCCTGAAGAATGCTTTGAAACTGCAACAAGTTTGTTTATGAACAATGAGATCAAGAGCCAGTACCTAACCTGCAATTGTATGTTAAATGTTCCCCAATCTTTGTCTAATTTCATTCCTGTGACATATTTATCAATGTGAGCATCTTTTTCTCTTACCAAGGTCAAAAAGCATATGAAAAAAAAAATCTTTCTTCTTTAAATCTGCCAGGACTCTAATAGTGAGGTCATACATGGCTTTATCTATGTACAATCATTCACCAAAAGCCATATACAGAGTTATTCTATTACTGAAAATTTTATAACTAATACAACAGGCACCACAGAAGCTGCCACAATATGAACAGGTTTTGGCCAAAGTATCAGGGCTGATCTGCAACACAAATTTTATCTCTCTTTTTCATAACCCAAAAAATTTTTAGGACAAATGTAAGAATAACTATGATTCACACAAAAGATAAGAACAGCCAATGATCTTTTGAACTGCATTTATCAGAAGTTATTGAAAGTAGGAATATTTCTCAAATGACCTACACTTTTAGAACTTACACTTCATCTAAATGTGAATTTTGTGACCATCGCACACCGCGATTATACAATACACTTGATATAAACAAGGGCTCCAAAATACATGATTATACCAGCTACCTGTCCCTTTCCACTTCTATTTCTGTTTAAAACAATCAGCATGTAACAGTTGAAATGAAAGTCAAGTGCAAGAATACTCTACAATTACCGGCAACAAGTTCCAGAAAACTGACAATCTGTGACAATTTCAATGCAATGCATCTTTTACTCTAAGCAAAGACTCATCAGTTGACTACAGGCAATACATCAAACATGTAATTACTTACAATATTCTCAGCTACACTCAGTTCCAAATTTAATTCAGGATCCTCCTTGATAAAATCAGTGGACCATGATATTCCCATTGGATCTTCAATGGACTGAAAGAAGGAAACAATCTATGAATTATAGCTGCTTGGTAACTTCTGTGTGTATATGACAGCTCTCCCTATTCCTCTCTAATGAGTAGCATCCAACTTCAGAGATTCTTATCGACTGGGAAGGGTGAGTGTCAGAATGCAACCAAATCAATTCTCTGACTTTGCTATCAGCCATTGTGTAGTATTTATTTTGCAGAATTTCTATTTCTTTTCCTGTCACATAATCCACTCTGATTTCAGAGGCACTATGGCCTGCTCTATCGGATGGTCGTACTCCCATATACAAACTTGATATACGAGTGTGGCAACATTTCAAAATTTAACTCAGATAATAAATAGACGCAAATAATCTTCCAGCTGTAAACCCATAAACAAGAGGACTTTTTGGTCATTAATCAAATGACTATGGCATTCCACACATTATCAGCAAAATTAACCAAATTTAATGCTATTTACACAGGTTCTTGCTCTGTCACCACGTATTTTCAGTGTCAGCTCTTTAGGGGGGAGGCGGGGAGGGGGAGGGAGAGGGGGAGAGAGCGGGAGGCGGGGAGGGAGTGGGAGGCGGGGAGGGAGAGGGAGGCGGGGAGGGAGAGGGAGGCGGGGAGGGAGAGGGAGGGGTAGTGAGGCGGGGAGGGGGAGGCAGGCGGGGAGGGGGAGGCAGGTGGGGAGGGAAGGCAGGCGGGGAGGGGGGAGGTGGGGAGGGGGAGGGAGGGGGAGGGAGGGGGAAAGGGGGAAAGAGAGGGGGGAGAGGGGGGAGACAGAGGGGAGAGAGGGGGGGAGAGAGAGGGGGAGGGGGGAGGGAGGGGGAGGGGGAGGGAGGGTGAGGGAGGGGGGAGGGAGGGAGAGGGGAGAGAGGAGGGAGGGAGGGAGGGAGAGAGAGGGGGGAGACTGACTTTGATACATATATCTTGTGTAGAAGCTGTCGAGGCCACAACACTAATAATCACATATATTCATGAATTAGAAACAGGCAGCAAGAAAATCCGGTGCACAAGTCTGATATTTGAAACCGAATCTGAGTTTATTCTTGAATGCAGGCACAAAATAAGCAACTAACCCCAAAATATCAAGCAAATTTGTTTCTTACATATCAAGCAGCAACCAGCATAGACAGTAACCATACAACTATGAAAGTGGATGTATTTTACATCAATGGGACAAAAAGGTTTAGTTGCCCTCCCTTGAAGAGAGCGATAAAAGCCCTCCTTGTGAATTAGATATAAAACTAAGTCAGCCACCGTGGCATCATGGGTAGCAAGTCAGGGAGATTAAGATTCTGCCACAGGGTGGCTAGGCTGGACAGTACAGCAAAATGTAGACCACTGTTGAATGGGAATGATGACAGTGGGGTGGCACTGGAGGAGATAACCATGAGACCACCAGATACAGCTGACGTGGAGCTGGCAGAGGATGATAGAATGCTTGTGAGAGGCCTGCATGCAGGACCTCCATACATTCATAGTCTCCTTATCACTGGTTGTTTGAAGTCACAGTGATTCATTCCGTATTTCAGGTTCCTAAAACTTTATGGCATAATACTGATCAGAGGTCTGTTTCCAGAATACTGACTACAAGGGCCAGTTTAATGGTAGCCCATTTGGGCAAGCTGTCAATAAGTTTGTTCCCAGGGATCCCAACGTGACCCAGACTCCAAACAATCATCACTGAGCATCCCCAGTGCTCTAGGGCATACTGGGAATACTGGTTAGCAATGACCAAGGTATGCTGAGGGTAATACTGGTTGAAAGCTTTCAAACTGGTCAAGAGGTTGCTGAAGATGAAGGACCCACCAGTGGAGGAAAGGATATGCTTAAGAGCATGAGAGATGGCTACCAACTCTACAGCTTCTGGTAAGGAAAATTGGCGGTAGAGGGCCTCAGGAGGGACCGTGTCTTTAGGACCTCACGATGGATCAAGAAAAAGCTGTGACCAATGGGTTTCCACAGAGGTGTACGTGAGTGGGCCCAGAGGAGAGGTGGAGGAAGAAATAACTGGAGTTCAGAGGCTAGCAACAGGGTGTGGACTGCGATCAAAATCCCTGAACTGGGCCGCCATTATGGAAGACGGGTTTCCGTGTTTGGAAAGAGGGGATGATAGTTGGGATGCTTAAGAGAGTTGCAAACATAGGTAGCATAACTGAGAAGCTGTTGTTGGCTCTTGATACACAATTAATGGATCCCAGCCTCCATACATAATCTGTCCACAGGACTAGTTCAAAAGGCTCCTGTAGCAAATCAAACACCACAGTGGTGCATCATATCCTGTATCCACAATGCTGAGGATGACGCCGAACCATACACCAGACTCCCATAACCAAGACAGGGTTGTATTATGGCTTTGTAAAGCTGCAGAAGGGCAGTGCACTCTGCACCCCTGCTGGTGTTACTCAGGAGACAAAGTGTACTGAGGTGCAGCAAGCACTTTCACTTACACTGCAAAATATTGGGAATTCATGTCAACTAAGAAATAAAGACCAGTCCTAAAAAACAGTAAGTTCCTGCTACATTGAGTAGTTTGTCAGGAAGATATAGTTCTGGTTGTGGATGAACCATATGATGTTGACAGAAAACCATGACATGGGTCTTGGCAGCTGAAAACCAAAATCCATGGGTGAGTGCCCATGACAGCATCTTTCATATGGTGCCTTGCAGTCTACATTCAGTGGCACCCACACTAGAGGAGCAATAGTAAGAGGCCCAAATAGTCAGCACGTAAGGATGGTGATACTGATGACCTCACAGCTAGAGGTGACCATTGATGGCTTGCAGAACGACAAGGACACACTGTACAGAGCCCTGCAGGAGTCGATTCTCTTGGGTATGTAGAGTGTTGTGGGAAGCACGGACTAGAACCCAGAACATACACTGTGACAGGACATTATAGATAAAAATTGGGAGTGGCTCTCACATAACCCACTCGTGTAAGGCAGCAAAGATATGGCCTCACCTCCTGGTGTCATACAGCTTTTGCAGGTTAAAGATGGCAATAATGCATTGACATTGGGCAAAAGCTGATTGGCTGGCAGACTGCAGGCAAACCACATCATCAGTAGTGGAACAGCCTTGGCGAAAGCCACACTGGGATGCAGCCAGAAGACCCCGAGACTCAAGGAGGCACACAGCTGCCAGCTCACTGCGCATTCAAGCAATTTATGAACATTGGTGACACTGGGTGATAACTGCTCATCTCTAAAGGTGCTTACCCTGTTTCAACACTGTGACACAATGATGCTTTGTAATTGTTGCAATGTGAACTGGCCCTCACTCCAGATCCAGTTATAGATGGCAAGGATATGATGCTGACAATCCACTGATAGGTGCCTGATCATTTGGTTGTGGATATGACCTGGCCCTGGTGCTGTATCTGCACAGATGACTAGGACATTGATGAATTCCCACTCAATGAATGGAGTTTTATACAGCTCCAGGTGGCATGTAGTAAAAGATAATTGCTTTTGCTCTAATCATTGCTTGATAACATGAAAGAAAGGTTGATAATTCTCAGATGCTGAGACTCGAGCATATGCAGAGCAAAATGTTTGGGAATGGTGTATGGGTCAGTGAAGACAGTGCAATTTCAAGGCAATAGCAGATACACCTACTAGTGTCTGGTGTATGTAGAGAAATCTCATCTTAGGTCAAACCTGCGGAGGAGAGGTGGTCTGATGGTTGAAACATGCTGCTCCCAGCATTCTTGTTGGTAACATTTCATCAGCAACTGGGGATGAAGCCACTTTTAAGTAAATAACGTTCTCCATCGATTGGTGCCACTTATGGTGCTGGAGAGCCTGCCTACTATCACTAATGGCCTCTGCAATCTCTGATGATCGCCAAGGTACTCTTTTTTTTTGTTTAGGGCACCCAACTACGAAGGTCATCAGCGCCCAGTTACAAACATTAGTGCACTAATAGTGTAGAAAAACGCAAGGGGGCAACACCAGAATGTACTTGCAAAGATGCAGATAAACAAAGTAAAAGAGTTAGATCTCTTTGGACAAGTCCGTCAATGTAATAAAACTAAGGATACAAACAGCTCATCGAGAGTCATCAGCTAAAGGTCCCTGTAAGGTAGACAGCAGACACAGGACAGCACAAGAGTGAATAAAACGGGGACAGGACAATAAAATATGGTGCACCATCAATGGATGACCACAGGGACACTGCGGGGCGGGGTCACCGGACAACAGGTAGCAGTGGCTAAAGCGGCAATGCCCAATCAGCAACTTGGTCAAAATGACCTCCTCTCGCCAGGAAGGGTGTGATGAGATCGTCCAAGCCGTTGGGATTGGTTTGATGCCCCGAAGCTTATTTTTATGGAGAGAGGACCAAGCCTCATGCCACAATGATGAAACGCACCGACAAAGAACCCCATGAACATCAGCTGATGGGACACAAAAGGAAGCTGTCCGAGGCAGGAGGACAGCAGCCTTGGCCGCAGCATCTGCAGCTTCGTTCCCAGGCACACCAACATGGCTAGGAATCCACAAAAATGGGACATGAGTGCCAGTATCAGCAAGGGACTGAAGGGATCGTTGAATTCGTTGCATGGGAGGGTGTTCCGAATATGGGTCAAAGAGACTCTGAATGGCGCTCAAAGAATCAGAGCAAATGGCATAGGGAGAAAGACAATCACGGCAGATATACTGAACAGCCTGATAGACAGAAAAAAGCTCAGCTGTAAAGCTTGAACACTGGTCAAGGAGCTGGTATTGAAAGGTATGAGCCCCAACGGCAAAGGCACATCTGACGCCAGCAGTAGTCTTGGAGCCATCTGTGTAAATAAAGATGTTATTAGTGAGCCTCGAACGAAGTTCGACAAACCTCGAGCGGTATACGGAATTCGTGGTCATCTCCTTAGGGAGCAAGCTGAGTTCAAGGTGAACGCAAACCTGAGCCTGGAGCCAAGGTGGCGCCGGGCTCTCAACCACTCAAAAAGACATAGGGAGGGTAAAATCAAGTTGCTGAAGCAGGCGACAAAAGCAAACTCCAGGAGGTAACAGGGCAGAGACATACAGCCTGTATTGGTAGTCGAGAGAGTCGTCAAAGGAGATATGTGATGGGTGGTCGGGCATTGACATCAGTTGGCAGGCGTACCGACAAAGCAACATATTGTACCGGTAGTTTACTGGTAATTCGGCAGCTTCGGCAAACGGACTCTCAACAGGGCTGGTGTTGAATGCTCCAGTTGCCAGACGTAACCCCCGATGGTGGATAGAGTTTAGATGGCGTCAGATGGACGGCCGGGCAGGAGAGTATACAAAGCTCCCATAATCCAACTTTGATTGGGCAATGGGCAGATATAAGCGAAGTAGGACCCTTGAATCTGCTCCCCATGACATACCGCCGAGAACACGGAGGACATTTAGGGAACGGGTAAAACGAGCAGCCAAGTAAGACCTGTGGAGACCAGCAAAGTTCCTGTCAAATGTAAGACCTAAAAATTTTGTTGCCTCCATGAATGGGAGAGCAATGAGACCGAGATGTAAGGATGATGGTAGAAACTGTTTGTACCGCCAGAAGTTCATACAGACAGTTTTCTCAGCAGAAAAACGGAAACCGTTAGCGATACTCCAGGAATAAAGACGGTCTAGACAACACTGAAGACAGTGCTCCAGGAGACATGTTCTCTGAGCACTGCAGTAGATCGTAAAGTCGTCCACGAAAAGGGAGCCTGAAACGTTAGCTGGAAGGCAATCCATTATTGGATTGATAGCTATGGCAAAAAGGCCCACACTCAAAATGGAGCCCTGGGGCACCCTATTTTCCTGGCAAAAGGCAGAAACACGTACTCTGAACATTTGAGCCATTAAAAATACATTAATAAAAAGACGGAGGCGACCATGAAGGCCCCAAGTGTGCATGGTGCGGAGAATGCCTACCCTCCAACAGGTGTCGTAAACCTTCTCCAAACCGAAGAACACAGCAACCATCTGGCACTTACGCAAAAAGTTGTTCATAATTAAGGTTGACAAGCTAACTAGGTGGTCAATAGCAGAGCGGCGCCTACAAAAGCAACATTGGACATTGGTAAGGATGCGTAGAGATTCGAGGAGTCAAACCAATCGAGAATTTACCATGCGCTCCAGTACCTTGCAGACGCAGCTGGTAAGGGAGATGGGGCAATAACTGGAAGGAAGGTGTTTGTCCTTTCCTGGTTTGGGTATGGGAACAACAATTGCTTCACGCCAGCATGTGCGAACATGACCTTCAGTCCAGATGCGATTATAGGCGCGAAGCAGAAAGCCTTTACCTGCAGGAGAAAGGTTCTTCAGCATCTGAATATGGATACCATCGGGCCCCGGAGCACAGCGTTGGGACCGAGCGACTGCACTTTCGAGTTCCCGCACACTGAAGGTGGCAGTGTATCTTTCACGATTCAAAGACTGGAAATAAGGTGGCCGTGCCTCTGCTTGTTTTCGTGGGAGGAAGGCAGGGTGATAATGGGCAGAGCTCGAAACCTCCGTGAAAAAGCTGCCGCAGGCATTTGAGGCATCCTCAGGATCTGCAAGGATTTCATTTGCTACAGTCAGGCCAGAAATCGGGGAGTGAACCTTGGTGCTAGAGAGCCAGTGCAGACCACCCCAGACAACCGGAGGAGGAGTAAAACTGTTGAATGAGCTGGTGAAAGCCACCCAGCAAGCCTTTTTGCTTTCTTTGATAACACGACGGCATTGTGCACGGAGTCGTTTGTAACTGATACAGTTCTCCATCGTAGGGCGAATTTTTACAAAGGCACAGGCAGTGTTTAGAAAGGATAGATTGCATGCGACCAATGGTGGTGTGTTTGTCACTGTAAGTAGTAGTTTATCCTGTACTGAAGTAGAAGTGAATAGTTCCTGTGAATTATTATGGGTGGAGGTTACACTCAACAACCGAGCTAGGTTAATAATTGGCTCCTTTTACCGACCTCCCGACTCAGCAGCATTAGTGGCAGAACAACTGAGAGAAAATTTGGAATACATTTCACATAAATTCTCTCAGCATGTTATAGTCTTAGGTGGAGATTTCAATTTACCAGATATAGACTTGGACACTCAGATGTTTAGGACGGGTGGTAGGGACAGAGCATCGAGTGACATTATACTGAGTGCACTATCCGAAAATTACCTCGAGCAATTAAACAGAGAACCGACTCGTGGAGATAACATCTTGGACCTACTGATAACAAACAGACCCGAACTTTTCGACTCTGTAAGTGCAGAACAGGGAATCAGTGATCATAAGACCATTGCAGCATCTCTGAATATGGAAGTTAATAGGAATATAAAAAAAGGGAGGAAGGTTTATCTGTTTAGCAAGAGTAATAGAAGGCAGATTTCAGACTACCTAACAGATCAAAATGAAAATTTCTGTTCCGACACTGACACTATTGAGTGTTTATGGAAAAAGTTCAAGGCAATCGTAAAATGCGTTTTAGACAGGTACGTGAGAAGTAAAACTGTGAGGGATGGGAAAAACCTACCGTGGTTCAACAACAAAGTTAGGAAACTACTGCGAAAGCAAAGAGAGCTTCACTACAAGTTTAAACGCAGCCAAAACCTCTCACACAAACAGAAGCTAAACGTTGTCAAAGTTAGCGTAAGGAGGGCTACGCGTGAAACGTTCAGTGAATTCGAAAGTAAAATTCTATGTACCGACTTGACAGAAAATCCTAGGAAGTTCTGGTCTTACGTTAAATCAGTAAGTGGCTCGAAACAGCATATCCAGACACTCCGGGATGATGATAGCATTGAAACAGAGGATGACACGCGTAAAGCTGAAATACTAAACACCTTTTTCCAAAGCTGTTTCACAGAGGACGACCGCACTGCAGTTCCTTCTCTAAATCCACGCACAAATGAAAAAATGGCTGACATCGAAATAAGTGTCCAAGGAATAGAAAAGCAACTGGAATCACTCAACAGAGTAAAGTCCACTGGACCTGATGGGATACCAATTCAATTCTACACAGAGTACGCGAAAGAACTTGCCCCCCTTCTAACAGCCATGTACCGCAAGTCTCTAGAGGAGCGGAAGGTTCCAAATGATTGGAAAAGAGCACAGGTAGTCCCAGTCTTCAAGAAGGGTCGTCGAGCAGATGCGCAAAACTATAGACCTATATCTCTGACATCGATCTGTTGTAGAATTTTAGAACATGTTTTTTGCTCGAGTATCATGTCGTTTTTGGAAACCCAGAATCTACTCTGTAGGAATCAACATGGATGCCGGAAACAGCGGTCCTGTGAGACCCAACTCGCTTTATTTGTTCATGAGACCCAGAAAATATTAGATACAGGCTCCCAGGTAGATGCTATTTTCCTTGACTTCTGGAAGGCATACGATACAGTTCCGCACTGTCGCCTGATAAAGTAAGAGCCTACGGAATATCAGACCAGCTGTGTGGCTGGATTGAAGAGTTTTTAGCAAACAGAACACAGCATGTTGTTATCAACGGAGAGACGTCCACAGACGTTAAAGTAACCTGTGGCGTGCCACAGGGGAGTGTTATGGGACAATTACTATACAAAATATATGTAAATGACCTAGTAGATAGTGTCTGAAGTTCCATGCGGCTTTTCGCGGATGATGCTGTTGTGTACAGAGAAGTTGCAGCATTAGAAAACTGTAGCAAAATGCAGGAAGATCTGCAGCGGATAGGCACTTGGTGCAGGGAGTGGCAACTGACCCTTAACATAGACAAACGTAATGTATCGTGAATACATAGAAAGAAGGATCCTTTTTTGTACGATTACATGATAGCGGAACAAACACTGGTAGCAGTTACTTCTGTAAAATATCTGGGAGTATGCGTGCGGAATGATTTGAAGTGGAATGATCATATAAAATTAATTGTTGGTAAGGTGGGTACCAGGTCGAGATTCATTGGGAGAGTCCTTAGAAAATGTAGTCCACCAACAAAGGAGGTGGCTTACAAAACACTCGTTCGACCTATACTTGAGTATTTCCCATCTGTGTGGGATCCATACCAGATCGGGTTGACGGGAGAGAGAGAGAAGATCCAAAGAAGAGCGGCGCGTTTCGTCAGAGGGTTATTTGGTAACCGTGATAGCGTTACGGAGATGTTTAGCAAACTCAAGTGGCAGACTCTGCAAGACAGGTGCTCTGCATCGCAGTGTAGCTTGCTCGCCAGGTTTCGAGAGGGTGCGTTTCTGGATGAGGTATCGAATATATTGCTTCCCCCTACCTCCCGAGGAGATCACGAATGTAAAATTAGAGAGATTCGGGTACGCACGGAGGCTTTCAGACAGTCGCTTTTCCTGCGAACCATACGCGACTGGAACAGAAAAGGGAGGTAATGACAGTGGCACGTAAAATGCCCTCCGCCACACACTGTTGGGTGGCTTGCGGAGTATAAATGCAGATGTAGGGTGGCGTTGGAAGGTGCGTAAAGCATGTCACCAAGCACGAATAGCGTCGCTGCATGCTGTAGTGCACCAGGGGACTGGGACTCGATGTGGAGAAGAGGAAGTACGAGGGATGGAATATTTAGCAGCAGTGAGAATAACGTCTGTGAGGTATGCGACCTGACTATCGCAGCTGGAGAAGTTTTGATCATGGAAGGTCGCCAGGGAGGTGAACAGCCCCCAGTCGGCTTTGGAGATGTTCCAGCTAGTGGAACGTGTGATGCAGGAGATGGATTATGCAGGGGAAATGGTCGCTTGAGTATATGTCAGACAGAGCATACCACTCGAACCGATGTGCAAGTTGGATGGTGGATATTGAGAGGTCCAAGTCGGAGTAGGTATGCGTTGCATCCAAAAGGAAGGTAGGTGCACCAGTATTTAAGCAGACTAGTTTGAGGTGGTTGAAAAGGTCTGCCAAGAGGGAGCCTCTGGGGCAGGATGCTGGAGAGCCCCAAAGGAGATGGTGGGCATTAAAGTCTCCAACCAACAAAAATGGTGTAGGAAGCTGAGCAATCAGTTGTATCATGTCTGCCTTAGTAAAGGCAGACAACGATGGAGTGTAAACAGTACAAATGAGAAATGTGAAAGTTGGGAGAGTAATTCGGACTGCAACTGCCTCCAGATCTGTGTACAATGTGATTGGATTGTAGTAGACATCGTCCCGAACCAGCAACATGACCCCTCCATGAGCAGGAATACCTGCCACAGGGGGTTGGTCAAAATACACGGAGGTATAGTGTGCCAGGTCAATACAATCGCATGGGTGCAACTTCATTTCTTGGAGACCTATGACAAGCAGGAAGTGCATTCGAAGGAGCAATTTTAGTTCCTCTCGGTTGGACCGAATGCCGTGAATGTTCCATTGACGAAGTGCCATTATGAAAACAAAAAGAAAAAGAAGAAACAAGAAAAGGCCACCCCGATGGCCGCTGAGGGCCTGGCTTCAAGGGAGCACTGCTGCTGCAATCGATAGGTGGTGAGTCATGGTCCATCAACTAAACAGTTGTGTCTGCCACCTTCCTGAGCTGGTCAGGAGGGGCAGCTTCCTACGCCGGTGAAAGGCCAGATGATCGGCTACCAGCGACGCGGCCTGGCAAAGATGGAGAACTCTTTTCTATGAGTATTCTTTGAAGAATTATTTTTTGTCGAAAGAACAGTTGATGGCTGTGAAATTTGTGTACACAAGAAATCTTCGCATGTCGGTTCTTTTTTGAAAGTCCAAACATCTGATTTAGAGGTCCTCATCTTAGCAGTAGCAGATTAGAGTCCTGCATGACCAAGTACGCGAACATGAAATACAAGATGGGGCGAGCACACCCCAACTGGGCAGGCTGCCCGCACTAGCTCTGGTGACAGAACATAGAATCTGTGACCAATTACATAGCACGTAGCTTCAAACACGTTACACGTGTCATTATTGTGTGAGACTGCAGCCAGTACGGGCTTCTCATTTGTGGTGTGTGTGTGTCTCTCTCTGTAATCATGCAGCATGTGGAAGCCAGTGCAGTAAGACCTAAGATTGAAACCAATGTTTAGGAAAGGGAAGGTCTAAAAAGCCAAGTATGGAGTACATTTCTGTTGGTTGTAGACAAAAACAGTGCATCTACTGGGTACGTATCGTGCATTAACTGCTCCACATTATTGCGTTTCCAGTAGGGAACCCCTCATTTAAAGACACACAGTTGCAGGAAACTTTACGAAGATACATCTCCTTCAGGGTTACCGGCAATAATAGAAACTAATATTACAGCAAAATGTGTTGCAATGTGTGCTAAAGATATGAGACCTCTTAATGCTGTTTCCGGTAAAGGTTTCAGAGAACTAGGTCAAGAATTAATACATCTAGGTGCGCATTACGAGAAGTTAATGTGGCAGGTGTCATGCCACATCCCTTTACTATAAGCAGACATGTCAAAGACCCCGATGCAAACTTGAAATATAACTTATTTCATGATACATTTTTAAGGGTATTTGAAAATAGTTTTCCCAAGAAAATAGTTAAACATAATTCCAAGAAAACATATAAAAAACCTTGACTAACTAAAGGAATAAGAATATCTTGCAGCCGTAAAAGAGAACTGTATCTGACAGCAAGAGGGAGTACTGATCCCGAAATTGTTCAATATTATAGAAACTATTGTGTGGTACTAAGAAAAGTTATTAAAAAGTCCAGAAGCATGTGTATCATGTCTGAGATCAGTAACTCTGATAATAAAATTAAAGCAATTTGGAATATTATTGAAAGGGAAACAGGGCAACCAAGAGGACAGGAAGACTTTAGTGCCATAAAACTGAATGGCAAGTGTACTAACAATCAGAAATTGAAAATATTTTCAATAATCATTTTTTAAATGTTGTGGAGAAAATAGGATCTAGATCTTCACTAGAAGAGGCAAGGCTACTAACAGAAGAGGCCATACCTGTGCAGTTTGAAACAACTAATTCTACCAACCTCTCTCTCTGAAATCAGTAAAATAATAAATTCACTGAAAAGTAAAAGATCTTACGGAATTGATGGCATTTCCAGCAAGGTACTTAAAGCTTGTTCCCCACAGATAAGTAGGATTCTCAGCCACGTATGTAATAGCTCTTTGGAACAAGGTGTTTTCCCCGATAGACTGAAATATGCCATTGTACAACCATTGCATAAAAAGGGGGATACATCGGATGTCAACAACTACCGCCCAATCTCTCTTCTGACAGCTCTATCAAACATTTTTGAGAAAGTAATGTATGCAAGAGTAGCCTCCCATATTTGTAAAAATAAAGTACTAACAAAATGTCAGTTTGGTTTTCAGAAAGGCTTTTCAACAGAAAATGCTATATACGCTTTCACTGATCAAATACTAAATGCTCTGAATAACTGGACATCACGCATTTGTATTTTTTGTGAGCTCTCAAAGGCGTTTGATTGTGTAAATCATGGAATTCTTTTAAATAAGCTAAATCATTATGGTTTGAGGGGGGCAGTGCACAAATGGTTTAATTCATACTTAACTGGAAGAATGCAGAAAGTTGAAATAAGTTGTTCACGTAATGTTAAAACGACAGCTGATTCCTCAAACTGGGGGGGTTATCAAGTATGGGGTCCCACAGGGTTCGGTCTTAGGTCCTTTACTGTTCTTGATATACATTAATGACTTACCATTCCACATTGATGAAGATGCAAAGTTAATTCTTTTTGCTGATGATACAAGTATAGTAATAACATCCAAAAACCAAGAACTAACTGATGTAATTGTAAATGATGTTTTTCACAAAATTATTAAGTGGTTCTCAGCAAATGGACTCTCTCTAAATTTTGATAAAACACAGTATATACAGTTCCGTACAGTAAATGGCACAACTCCAGTAATAAATATAGACTTTGAACAGAAGTCTGTAGCTAAGGTAGAATTTTCAAAATTTTTAGGCGTGTCCATTGATGAGAGGCTAAACTGTAAGCAACACACTGATGGTCTGCTGAAACATCTGAGTTCAGCTACATATGCTATTTGGGTTATTGCAAATTTTGGTGATTAGAATCTCAGGAAATTAGCTTACTATGCCTACTCTCATTCACTGCTTTCGTATGGCATCATATTCTGGGGTAATTCATCATTGAGTAGAAAAGTATTCATTGCTCAAAAATGTGTAATCAGAATAATTGCTGGAGCCCACCCACGGTCATCCTGCAGTCATCTATTTAATGATCTAGGGATCCTCACAGTATATATATTCACTTATGAAATTTATTGTTAATAATCCAACCCAGTTCAAAAGTAAGAGCAGTGTGCATCGCTATACCGCCAGGAGAAAGGATGATCTTCACTATGCAGGGTTAAATCTGACTTTGGCACAGAAAGGGGTAAATTATGCTGCCACAAAAGTCTTTGGTCACCTACCAAACAGCATCAAAAGCCTGACAGATAGCCAACTAACATTTAAAAACGAATTAAAAGAATTTCTAGAGAACAACTCCTCCTACTCATTGGCTGAATTTTTAGATATAAATTAAGGGGAAAAAAATAACAACAACAACAAACATTAGTGTCATGCAATATTTTGTGTAATGCAACATCTTGTACAGACATCTTTTATTAACCTGACACGTTCCACAAAATTACGAAGTGTCGTACTCATGATCTATGGAACAAGTATTAATCTAATGTAATCTAATCTAAGAAGCTGATGCAATGCGAAGCAGCATAATGTCTTTTGTTATTGCGGAAGTTATTAATAAAATAAGTGCTGCGGCAGTTGATACGAGGACTGAGGTGCACTATTTGATGCTTACAACACATTACATTAACACAGATTGGTCTCTTGTGAACAAAGTTTCATTTACAACAAAATTCCCTGATGTTAAGAAGACGGGAGTAAATATTATGAAAGAAATTGAAGAGAGGATGGCTGATTGGGACATTTCGTCGCACATGTTGCACAGTTTTGTTTTTGTCTCCGACCAGGTTGCTAATGTAATAAAGGTTTTGGAAAATCAAGGATTCCTGGTGCTGCTCATTGTATAAACACAGCACTTAGCCATACTTTTGATGAAGATAACTTCTTGTTAAATCATGCCCCGAACGTCCCATCAACAATAAATACTGCAAAATGCTTTGTAAGGTACATTAAGAAAAGAGGTCTGCACACGCTGGAACAGCTTGTACACTGTGCTGGAGTCCTTACACACTCAGTATAACGAAGCCGCTGCTTTGCTGATGGAAAAGGACTCCGCTTACAGATTGCGAGGATATGATAATGAGCTTACAGGAAAAATTGCGCATATTCTGAGACCATTTAAAGAGGCCACAGATGAATTAGAAGGCGAAAAAGAACCGACAATCCAGTTAGTTGTTCTTTGGTTTCACAAACTGCAACAAATGTGCAGTGTCAATGACAATGACTGTCAGGTTAGTAATTACTGCAGTTAAAGGCAGTTTCATTATGATACACTTCAGATGTATAATTAACTACTGTAATTGATGTGTACTAACAGATATGCATTTTTTAAGAGGAGGTACAAAGGATTAAAAATCATGCCTTGACTTTCATTTGTGAAAGACTGTGATCACTTCCAGACATAAAATTGCTACGTCTCCTATCTGTGATTGTATTGAAATATCATTTTACTTTCCAAGTGCTTTATGTATTTATCTGTGTCATGTACTCATTCTTGGAAATGTTACTTTTGTATTAAAAGAGAGAGAGAGAGAGAGAGAGAGAGGTGTTGGATTTGTACAGTACAGTGCAGTAAGCCAGTGCGAGGTGAGGTGAGACATCAGCGGTGACCGGTCATGCTTGGTTACCCGTGTGTCCGGAATCCGGACAACAGACATGGGGCGAGTACGTGGCCGAGCCGAGTCATATGGGGCCAGACACGAGCGGCTTGGTCCCCCCGTCAACAGGTGAGCCGTGTCCGGTCAAACATTGCGCGTTGCAGCACTCTATAGCAGATGATGTTTGAGCCTTAGGGTTGGTGGGACGAAGAGGAGACGTTGATCGAGCGATCTTAGCACTGGCTGACCTGACAATCGAATCGCTAAATGTTAGATTGCATGTCTGTGTAGCTACCTCCCTGGTAGGCCCAGGAGAGGTGAGAACGGTACTGTATGTATCTGCCGGAAGCACAGTGGGCTTTCTGCTATTGAACAACTTGCAAGAAGCTGAGGCTGACACCTTCTCTTTTACTCGAATTTCCTGTACACTTTTCTCATCTTTGTAGACAGGGCAGTCGCGAGAGGAGGCAGCATGGTCGCCCATACAACTGATGCAACGAGGGGATGGAGGTGGACAGTCACCCTCATGGGCGTCCCTGCTACAGGTAATGCATTTTGCTGGATTTGAACAAGACTGCCATGTATGGTTAAACCGCTGACATTTGTAACACCTTGTAGGGATGGGTACATACGGCTGAACAGAAATGATCTCATAGCCCACTTTAATTCGTGAAGGTAATTGCACATTGTCAAATGTCAGGAATATGGTTTCGGTCAGTATGAGGTCCTTGTCGCCCCTTTCCATGACCTGATGGATGGCCGTCACTCCCTGATCAGAGAGGAAAGACAGAATCTCCTCATCTGTTAGTCCGTCGAGTGACCTGGTATACACCACGCCACGCGACGCGATGAATTCAAGGCGTGGTGGGCCTCCACCTGTACAGGAAATGTGTGTAAGAGAGTGGCTCAAAGTAATTTTTGGGCCTGGAAGGCGCGCTCTGTCTCCAACAGCAAGGTACCGTTGCACAACCGAGTACAAGATTTCACCCGTCCTGCAATTGCATCTACACCCTTCTGAATGACGAAAGGGTTGACTGTTGAGAGATCGTGACTGCCAGATCTGGTGACAACAAGAAACTTCGGTGCTGGTAGTAGAATTTTTGGAACAGGAGTCGCATCTAGCTTTCTTTTTTGGGCAAAAGACAGGGGGGAAGAAGAAGAAGAAGAAAAGAAATCCATTGCAGATGAATCCCCCATGATTGCCAGTGTCTCCGATGGTGCGCTCCTTCCTTGTGGGGGTCCTCTCAGAGGGCATTTCCACCTTAAGTGATTGTTCACACCTCAGGTCACACCTCCCGAGAAACGGCAGAGGGACCAATTGGCACGTTTGGAAGGTAGCAGCTCAGGCAATCACCCCTCCCTGGGCCTGTCCTTTACCAGGGGGTACATGTGTGCCTTACTTGTCTACCCAGGGTGGGGAATACACGTCACCCCTTCACCAGCTATGCGTGAGAACGCGTGGGTCGGCCTTCAGACATGCACAGGGAGGAAAGAAAAGAGAGAGAAGAGAGAGAGACAAAATCTCAAACGCCGAAGCGGAGAATAAGACTCAAAGAAGAAGACAAGGAGAATAGGGCAAGGAGAATGAGGCAGAGATAGAGTAAGTGCATGAAAGCAAGGAGAACAGTGAACATAGGGAAAGACCAATGGAGGAAAAAAGCATGATGATAGAGAAAAACAAAGGAAACAGGATCCTGTAGTTTTCAAACGTCCATCTCCAGACGATGGCTCGATACATTACTCCCAAGAAGAGGGAGTGTGAAGGGGAGGTAAGGGGGGGGGGGGAAGGATCGGGGACAAGTAATGATGGGGAAGGGGGGTAGGGCAGCCTGGAAAGGTAGGAGAACTGCACTGGCTCGGGGCCCCATGCTCGCCACGCACATATCCACAAAAGAGTTCTAGACCCCCTGGAGGGTAAGGTACTCTGTTGTCAGAGCTGGCCCAAGGAACAGAGGATTGCTAAATCAGCTGCCAAATGAATGGTTGTAATTATATTCTGGGCTTCCTTGTTGATGCCTCCATGTGGCGGAGAGTCCAGGCCGACAGCAAATGCAAAAGCACTCCAGTCACCCATGTTGAGAGCCCATCTGGGCATGCATCCAGGGCAATGATGCTGGGGGAGGGACAGGAAGATTGTGGATTGGTCACTACCACACAGGTTATCATGAAATCCCCAGTGGATGGATGGGAGAAGCCAAGGGCTGCAAATGAAAATGTTAATGACCAAGAAAACTTGGTGTGCCATGCCAAAATGTGAGGGGGTATCAGTATTTAAGAGGCAAAGAAAGTTGTGCCAGTTAGCCTCTCAGGTCCTTATGATGGCCAGTGATCATGGTTAAAGCTCAAAAAGGGTTATATGTATTGAAATTGCCCAAGATTAGGAAAGATGGGGGAGCTGAGAAACCAATGCAAACAATATCTTATGAGGTGCTTTATCATCAGGAGGGAGGTACACACTGCAGATAGTACTATGCCAAAATGCACTTACCTGAACAGCCACAGCCTCCAAAGCTGCACCAAGAGGCAAAAGTTTGATATACAGTGTATCCAGAACATATGTGCGACCTCCTTTCCGGGTACCATTGTGTGGTTCAAACTAGGGTCTCAGGGGTTGCTGGAATCTCTGCCTTGGCCACAGGAGTTGAACAGATCGCATCTGCTAGTATGGGGGCCCACTGGAAGGTCCTCCTCCTTTACACACTTTTCTTGTCCTTTCTCTCCTTACAGGATTTTGATAATGCCAAGGGCTTCTCTGAATCAGTTTCAGGCAAAGATGATAATGAAGCAGTGCGACCAACAGTTTGTGGTTCTTTCAGCCACTTCCTGGTGTCCAGTTGGTAAGTGCAACCCAGGGAACAAAGTGTCCCCAAGGACACCTTCCTGGCAAGAGAAGCCAGAAGAAACTTATTCATCTCAGGCTGAGAGGTAGGGACAAATATCCCTGGTGGATGGAAAGCTATCGATCCCAAAGCAGGCGTGGAAAAAGCAGCAAAAGGGGATCCCCAAACCATCAGGGGGGCAGGGATGGTTCAGTGGCCCTGAGGGCTCACTACAGAAAGAGTAACAGGCAAGAGTACCACCAGCAAAGGGGAAATGTCTTTGTAGCTGTAGCATATGACATTGTGTACATGCTGGGGGCAAATGCTTGCACGTCCTTTTGGTCTCTTTGTCAGTTGGTTTGTCCTGAGTCTTGTATTCTTGTTCCTTCTTCCCTCTCTAGAAAACAGTGTAATCTGGTGAGCACAAAGTATGGTGCTTTCCAGAGTCGACACAGATGGGGGGAGAGGCACACGGGGCATTCGCAGGCGATACTCATCCACAGTCTCTACAGATGAGGTTAGTGCTGCAATGCAAAGATGTGCCCAAATTCCAGCACTTTAAGCACCACAGGGAGGGGGGGGGGGGGAAGAGATCTACGATTTCACATCACATCAGTATACCATCACCTTGACCTTTTCAGCCAATGAATCACCCTAAAAGGCCCCTGGGGAGGGGGGGAGGGACATGGAATGAAAGGTAATGGCGTTCGAGGAGTTAGAATTGGAGTACATGCATACCCAGGTGAAGCCAAGAAGTCCACTAGTTTTACTTAAATAAAACTTCCTTCATTCTGAAAAACAATGCCATATCATTATTGTACAAAATGTAAGACATGTAAGATATCATGACAACTTTCTGCTTCTTTCCAGTGTCACAGTCACGGTAGTGATGTGGTGAATTATGGATGCTATGTGAGTTACAAATTTAATTCTCTTACAATTGAATGTAATTGTGAATTTGTCCTAAATCTTTACAAATAAAAATAAATATAATCGTTTTGCTTGCACCACTAGCAATCCTTCAGAAGTCACAGAAAACAACTCACATATGCCATCTGGACACCCACTGTCATTGTCCTAGGAACCCAAAACTAAAGACAAATTTTCCATGATAATGAACAGGCACAAGGAATGGCCTTTGATGTAAAAAGCAGTGATCACCTGTTTTATGTGCAGTAGAGTACAAATTCACAGCTGGTTTACTCTCCCTCCCTTTTACTAGTCAAATGATGGAATGATGCAGTCACACTCTTAGTACAATTATAGCTGTCAGTAAATATCTATGCAAGCCACCAAAGTTAAGTTTATAGCAATTTCCCACTTGTTACATCCATATTTGTTCTTCCATGATTTTTTCTAAAATCTCCTACCTTATGGGTGGACTTTCTCTGCATCCACCATATCCAGTATCTCAAATGTATCCCTATAAAAGCAGTGGCATAACAAATTCTGTTTTTGGACCACTCAACAAAGATTTTCATGGCATTTGCTGTAAAAAAAATTGAGTGGTACAATGTGAGTGGAAAAAATACAGCACTTCTGCAGTTGCAGTGCTAGCAGGTGCATAAATATATTTGTGTTAATTTCCTTTTACTGTGTCTTTCTGTGTGGAATATTGTAAGCTTTTCTCTATCTGTATCTGTATTTAGCTTTTCCTTGTTGGTGGGAATGTGAGAGCCTTGCACTCATTTACTAATTTCGAAATTCATCTTAAATCTGCTGTAGCTGCCACTGCATGTGACTTAGACAAGCACCTGTTGAAAAGTTAGCTCAGCGAGGGGAGGCAGGGGGAGGACATCACCAGGGTGACTTACAAGTGGACAAAAAAGTACATTTGACATTCTGGCAGTGAATGTTCTCAAAACAACCGAGCCACATATGAGAAGCAGAGTCGCTGCCAGGTAGTCAGTTTGAAAGCTACAATCTTCGCGCTAACTTGGAAGTGATAAAAAGTGATCACCTCCATTATTAGTTATTACTGCAGACTTCAGTCAGCATTGTGCTTAGTGATATTAGAAATATGGGGAGCATGGCGGAGAGTGTTTTAGTGCTAAGTGTACCTGTGTTGCATTTCTCATTGCGAATAAAGCATTTATTCGAGAATAATTTGCATATAATTTACCTACATCATAACAATATAATAAAATGGATTGCTATGTAATAAAGAAGAAAGTAGAAGCATCTGATGATTCTAGTCACCATTCAGCCACAAAAACCCCATCAGATGTAAAGGCAGAGCCCAGCATTTCGTCTAAAGTTCCACAACGAAGTTCATCGAACGATTCCTTTAATCACACAGATATTAGCAATTAATAGGATGTATCACCATCAGGATATTACTGATGATATAAAACACAAGCTTCTCACAGCTCCAAGGAAACCTGCAAACGGTTGTCTTTCCTAGTTCTAAGCACAACAAGAAAGGGTGGATTGAATGTAGACAAGTGCATAATAATCATTTTAAACACTGTCCACGGTTGTTGTTCTCCCAAGTTACAAAGGGACTTCTTTGCATTAACTGTTTACTTTTTGTGAATAATAAAATGGCTGGAGGAAAGAAATCCATTATCGCCAAGAAACTTGTGATTGAACCACTAACAAAGTCTGCCAAACTTACTGGTAAAGATGGTGACCTTGAGACTCACTCTCAACTCGAGTACCATGTTGAAACATCAACAGATGCAAAATTAAATCGCTAAACTAGGAATGCTAACTTTATGTCATAAATCCATTAGGGAAAACAGAGACCATCTTGTACCTATCATAAAAACAATCATATTTCATGGAAAGCAAAATATTCCCCTGCGTGTTCATACATATGATGGGAGTCTATTACAAAACGATAATGATCGTGAAAGTATAGTGAGTAACACGGGAAACTTTAGAGCTCGTATAAGATTTAGAATTGACGTTGGAGAGCTGCAACTAAACCATCACCTTGAGACCACTAAAGCAAATGCCACTTACATATGTAAAACAACGTGTAAGGAACTTAATTCATGCTGTGAAACAGTGATGTTATCGAGATTACTGGAGGAAATCAAAGATTCTCATTATTACAGCATAATCTTCGATGAGGCTACGGACATAGCACACACTGCTCAACTGAGTTCAGCTGCAAGATATGTTGATGGTGATGGTGAATTACACAAAAGATATTTGAGTTTATTGACATCAATAAAGACGAGGATTGTAGTGGAAGACGATGAACCTCAAGTATGTCAAGATGAAGAGCATAGTGTTACTGGTAAAGTATAGGTACTACAATTCTAAGGAGAATGAAAAGCCTTTCTCTGTCCCTGCGGAACTGTATAGGCTGTGATGGTTGCTCAGTTAACATGTCAGAATCAAAAGGAGCTGTGGCTACAATAAAAAAGAAAGCTATCAACGTGGAAGTAGCACCATGTCGAAGTCATCAGATCAGCTCAACCTCGCTGCCTCTCGCAGCTGCAAAGTTACAAGTGTGAGAAACTCACCTGGTACTATTGAAGTAGTAGTATCATTCTTTACAGTGTCTAGCAACCCTCCCCATTTATATAAATTAATGCCCACAGACAGCCCAAGTCTCTACTTCCTTTGTCCCGAGTCATTGTGGCTGCAGGATCAAAATACTGTCTGTCCCCTTGGACATGTTCAAAAGAATAGACAACACATGCATATTTGATGTGTGAAGATTGGATATGAATAAAACTTTATTTTGCAGTGATAGTGACTCCTTCCATTTATGTTTAACCAAAAATATGTAACTTTACTTCGGGCTAACTTTCATGACCTCATTTAGTCAAAAATCTCTGCTCCTTGAAAGTAGCATTATTGAGCACCCAAATTCTGGTTGCAACTACACCCATAGCAATCAAAACCAATTAGCATGTACGCATTACGTTACCGTTACTTAAAACAAAGATTAAGCCAGTACTTTATTCGACTGCTAACAACACCATAATTTAATTGGTGTTGTTTCAGAATCAAGATACATATGTAGCGCTTCCCTCACCCCCCTCCTCCCCCTCCCCCCTCTTTTTTATGATTACATTCCTTCCATGTCTTTGTAGTCAAAAGGTGCAATCCCATATTTTAGTAACTTTGAAGTGTATACGCGGTCTGTTACACAGCTTAATTCTTTTGAATGAACAACTACACAGCGCAGTAGTGCATTAGCCTCCACTGATGAAACGTCAGAAGAATAGCAAGTTACATATACTGCTTTCTCTGTGTGTTTTATAGTTAATTCTTGAATAGTAGTGCTGGAATTGACATAACGTGTGCACGCTGTGTGCAGATGGAGGAGCTGACCTCAGCTAAAGAGCAGCTGAAGATGCTTTTTGCCGTGTTCAGTAGCATTCAGGCTGCTGCCTACTGTAGTAGCAGTGGCCGATAATCTGGCAAGTCAGATGGGATGCCGAAGGTGCCACCTTTTTGCCCAATGGCTCTGCTGTCAAGACACCTTGTGGTGAACCCAATGTGGCAGAGTTGTCCTCACCAAATGGTGAGGAATGGGTGGTAACTGTTAGCACTGAGGCACAGAGTGAATATGGAGGCTGGCCTCGCCCATTGATCCTGTGAGTGGACTGGCAGGTGTTCATTCACCAGGGTCCAAACAGCAACAGGTGGGGAGGGAATTGCTTGTTAATCAGGAGCTCCAACATTAAATTCATTATGAAACTCCTTAGGGAAATGGTGTCCAGGCCTGGAAATGAATCCTACTTGTACTGAATATGTCTTCCAGGGACCCTCATCCGAGATGTGGAGAATGTCCTGCCTGTGGCTATCAAACATGCAGGGTGCAGCTGTCTCCAAGTTGTGGCTCATGTTGGCACCAATAATGCCTATCATTTTGGTTCTGATGTGATCTTCAGTTTATATGAACAAGTAGCACAAATGGCCAAGAGCCCCTGAGCCACACATGGAGTGCTTGCAGTACACAGCTTGTATCAGCATTTCCTGAATTGATTCAAGTCCTTTGGTTTGGAGTGAGCGGAGGGTCTCAACCAAAGGCTTCATCGATTCTTTGACTGTCCCGACTGCAGACTGCTAGACATGTGTGGAGAATTGTAGGAATACTTGATAGGTCTGGGATGCACTACACAAAGCAAGCTTTTTTAGGCTAGACAATAGTTTGAGGTCCTCTGATGAATGCACGCTAGTCAGTGCAGAGATACAGAAAACAGATTGAATAAAAAGTAAAGACCATACTACCATCAAAACATTGAACAGTAAATTCTTTATGTATTTGTAGTTCCTGAATGTAATGCCCTCCAAGAAAATTGTCATGTTCAAAATACTCTTTGAACAAAGCTGGCTGAAACCTTGAGCAGAAACCCTTGAAATATTTAGCAAGCCATGGAATGTACACTGAAAAAACGGATTACACACCTCTTGTATGGTAGCGTCAGAAGAGTGGAGGAGAGATGAAGGGCAAGAATGAATATGGATGAAATTTGTGCAATAAATGAAAGCCTATGCTATTGGTGGTAAAGCCCAAACAGTAGTGAAAGTAGGATTCTCAGACTCGATAATATTTTTATCTTGCCAACATATAACTATAGTTAAAATGCTTTTTGCCACAAATAAGTAGGCACTTATGCAAACATTCATTTTCATTCCATATGTTTTGTGTGTTAGCTATGACTGTTGGACACTGTCACAAGAGAAGGTACTTTTACAGTTTACAATGTGGCAATGGCAGGTACTTCACACCTATCAATTTGTACCATTCAGTTCTAATGTATCTTACTGTTTTCATGTAATTTAAGGCATAAAGTAATGACTAACTGCATAGCAGAAGTGCTATGTCATTGAAAGGCACATCAACTTTGCTAGCTTTCCCACAGATACTGCTTCAGAACTATGGTCTCATTTTACAGGCTGACTGCATTGTGGCAGCACTGTGAATAAGCAGACTAAATAGTTTCACATGACCAGTAATTATGGGATCCATTTCCATTCTTGCAGATGAATTTATTTATTTTTCAAGAACCATCATACAGAATCACATAATCATTCAAGAAGATTTTTACACCAACTAGGTATGTCTGTAGTTTTGCACATATTTCCTGTGACTTTTCTAACAGACTGGAGTGACCTCTGCCTTTTTCTATACGTGCGACAAACCACTGTTCCATAAATGAACAATTCGGATGGCAGGGAGGGGCCAGTTCAGCACCATTTTTTGTGTACCTGAACCTGCTAACTACACTTTGTCATGTGGGTCTTTTCTGTCTGTAATCCAGTTACTCACCACATACTTTTTCAGTGTGTGATGTACAGACCATTTAACATTTGCAAATATTTCTCTATGTAAATGATACTGGAAGTAAATTATATTCACTCATTGCATACATGGGATGCTAACAACTACTAGCCCTGCTCTTTCTAGCAGATCTATTCAACTAGCCTTCTTGAAAGATTCAGTAACTTCATTTACTATTGTTGTTGCACTGGAATCATGATCACTAACCCCTCTGTGCACTAATACTGTCTGTAAGGACATGACTGTTCATAGTTACAAGGTCTAAAGTATTATAATTTTGTGTGGGCCACTATACTAGCAGCTTACCACAGCTTTCAGAAAACTGCTTAAAAGTACCTCACAAGACTGTCTGTCCACAACACATGCAGTGTATGCACAGACATCTTAGTCTCTACTCAGAAGGTTATGATCATCTCCCTTTTCTGCACTACTTTGTGTAGGTTTTTCTTGAATAATTCTGTAACTGTCACAGCAGTATCACATGGCAAATAAAAACATACAATGCTGGAGTTCACATATACAGAACTATTAAGAGAACTACTCATTAAAACAGGAAACCATAGCTTGAAACTTGGGACTTGGTACCAATTTTCATATAACTTTACCAATGCAATCTCATGTAATTCTTATTTGTGCTTATAATGTAAAGAAGCAATTCTACGAACTCACTAGCTAAACTACTTCACCTGCTCAAAGGCAATGTTTAAATCCATATGGGTATACTGTAACAAAATGTTTTACTTTACCTGTTTCCTCATTTCCAACCTGTGGCATACTATAATACCTTAAGTCTTGTCATCTTTACCTTAAAGTAAACACAGGACTGCTAAAGTGAATACACACACAATTGACAACCATCTCATTATTTCCACCACAACTCAGCAACGATTAATTCCACGTGGTCATATAAATTCTATAATTACCTCTTTATTTGCACCCTCCTCCAACTCTTCTTTTACATTCATGCTGAATGGGTAAACTTGGGCCTGTGGTAAAAATAACAAACTGTAATTAATACATTTAAGCAGTCACAGTCCTCCCATATTATATAAAATGTATAACATACATGAAGCCCAACCGTCATACTTCCTAACAACTAAATAGTAGTTCTGGTTAATTGTTATCTTTTGAGTTTGAAATTCTTGGTGATGAGTTCACTATGGTATATTTAAATGGGAGGCAGCAAAAAATTAAGACTGATTAATGACAACACCTTTTAAAATTCATTACGATCTTCAACTTCAGCCTTCTTTCTATTCCATTGTTTTCAATCATATTTTCTAGCTTCATTATCTTCATATGCATATAATGGTAGTGTAATCAAATAAAATAACACAGCTACTACCTCAAACAATGAAATCAATGTTGTTCATATCAAACGACACAATACGGTGTACATCAACTGTGTGGGGAAGCAGGAACTGGACTGTCAAGTGCCACATCACTCATACTACTATTACAATCAGAATCATAAAATGTCTGGAACAGTTACATCAAAACCGTTTGTTTCACAGAATGCTTATTTATGATAAAATTATTAAAACACACACACACACACACACACACACACACACACACACACACACACACACACACACACACACACACACTAACTTCATTGATTCCTTTTGGTGGGACAAGTACGTTTCTAACAGTACAAAAAGAGTGTAGGCTACAGACAGGCTGAACCAGCCCTATTCTAAGGATCGGAACTATGGGTTTTACTTACTGATTTCAAAAGAAGACAAAGTTCTAGAAAGATTACTTATGGAGCAGCTCCAGCATATCAAGAGTGAAAAATCTGTAATGTTGAAGTAAGTGATGGAAAGAGAACAAATGAAACAGTGATATCATAGGAAGAAAATCATTAAACTGATATCAACATCTGTTGAGAATGTTAGATAATTAGCAGCCAAAGAACAATTTTTGGTTGGAAGTCACCTTACTGATAGAAATAAAGTAGACCACTTAACTTTCAGAAAGAGCATATCGACAAAATAATGAAGCAACATGGTGTATGGGAAGAGGATGCCTTGAAGAGAGATCCTGGGCAGGAGATAGAAAGAGTACAGCCACATCATGTTATTAATCGATCTTTCTAATAATTAACTGCCTACAGTAATACTAACATACTAGTACAAATAACAATAATATTATTTTATTATTATTATACTATCTGAGCCACGACAGGCTCCCTCTTTGACTTCCTGCCCTGCACCTGGTGTATGTCATTTCTTTTCCTTGGAGCTTGTGGTGCCATGGGGTATGGTACAGCCATGCAGGGTACATTGACAGTATCTGGCATTCATCTGAAATTGATAGACTGGAGTGACTGGTAGTCCTTTAAAAGTACTGTCGAGTCAATAGTTGCAGGCACAAGTGTTAACGGAAGATGGAACATCGGTGTGGTCTTGGCTATCTGTATTTGCTGTTGGTTGTTCTCTGTGGAAGTCACATTATGCAAGGAGCTTTTTCATCCACAAAACTGCTTGATTTGCATTGTGTTGCACGACTTAATACTTTGTGGCATGGACTTGGAAGGGGTTAGGGTAATGTCTCGCAACTGGACAAGCTTCTTATTGCTATTCAATTCCTTATGTTCAGCAGTGGATTCTATGATTTGGTAATCCTGAATGCTGTTTTAAGTGTGACCATGTTTAGCCTTAGACTAATTTTTTGATGAGAATCATCTGATGAGTCCGTTGATCTGTGCAACTACTGTGGTCATGTAGTTGTATTAAGTGAGAATGACAGTGGAATTAAGATGCTCCCTTAGTCTGCTCCAGTTTTCTACTGTTGTGACACACTGATTGTTTAGGACCTGGACTCTTAGGGCCTGCTCATCATACTGTGGCTGTTAACACTGCCTTTGAACATCAGCCTCATGGAATGCACCACTGCCAGCTACCAATGGGCTGCCTTCACTCAAGTTATGTAAATTACTATTTGAAATGTGTACTAAAATTTTGTACATTTTCATGTTTGGGGGTTTGATGGGATGAGTGCTCTTCTTGAACATACCGCTGAGCACTGTTAGAATCGCATGCTGATCAGCTCTATGTGAATCACTCATGTCATATTTAGATGTCATCCAGACTTGTGAAAATATAGCCTGTTGGCACATTTGAGGCTCACGGGCTGGAACAAGCAAAAGTGTGTAAAACTTCAAGTCTTACTGAGCTCGGAACGTTTTTTGTGTGTTTGTTCACTGGCCATTTGTGAGCTGGAGAGTGAAAGATATTTATTCCATCTCAGGGCTAATTACTGCTTAATAGATTTAATTGTCCAACTGTTTTGTTATTTTAAAGTTGTCATGGGGTGACCTTTCCTCACCTTTTATTTATTTACTGCTAAAAGTTGGTTCTGAGTACTAAATACTAGTTTTCCTTTTTAAAGGGCATTCTTGAGCTCCTATGCATGCACATTCACTTACTTAAACACTTACGCATCTTCTACGGCATACCTTAATAGAATTTCCAATGTGTCTGAAACCAATTATATCAATCTGTGCACACTAATTTCAGTTAATTACTTAACTGCTCATTGGGGGCAAGATTTAAAGCAACTTGTCCTGTCTGCTGAAGGCAGCTCCAGAAATCAGTGCACCTGTTTACTTTATTAAATTATCTAGATGCACTTTGAGGTGTATTTTAAGAATTTCCTTTTTCTAGTGGTCCCGAGGCAGCTATAAATTGCTCTGTCTTCAGTTTTAACCTTTGAGAGGAGTTATGCTTCTGTGTTGTCTTAAAGAGCCATCTGTTTCCAAATAATTATTTGTCCATTTGTTGAAGCATTTTCTGAGTTGCGGTTTGTGAAGATGGAAATTTTGAATCTAAAATCTAAGAACTGGTGTAAGACACAGCTTTTGTCTTTAACTACTGCCTTATTCAAATGGTCACTAAACTAAGGTGTGTAATGTCTTAAATTTGAAACTTCAGAGTGTTGTTTGTAATCCTGCTAATGTATCTGATTTTAGTTATTTTTCTTAAATAAAAACATTTTAATAAACAATGGAGACTCATGTGAACCCCAATCCATCCGGTCACTCCACTTAATTTCCCTTTTTCCTGCTGGATGTTTGGTTGGTATTGGAGGATGGTTATTTTCCTGGAACTAAAGGGGGAGGTTATCTTCATACTGTCATTCACCACAAGGTGTGTGTCTGTAGGTATCCACTGCTGAACATGGTGTCCCATGACTGTCTCAATTTGTCCTTATTGAAGAAGCTACAGTTTATCTATGAATTACAAGTCAGTCATCTTCCATGTAGTAAGGGCAGTGTGGCCGAACTTGTGGCTCGTCTGCATGTGGACAACCCCCTTGGTGATTAGTACCAACTGCACCGGGGAGGTATATGTTGCACTAGCTGACTGAGCTCTGACCACGACTTCCTTGTGTCAGAACATAGAGCGTTTAGAAAGTAGTCAGCCCCACGATAAGCAAATACATACAGTCCAGGCACAATTGATCCAATGGGATAATCACTTGTGGGGTATTCCACAGTGTAATCGCTATCCTGAGCAGGTTATATTAGCTCTGCAGTTAAAGGGGCAGGTGCATGATTTGCTAAGTGGGGTCAGCCACCTTGATTTAAACAAATTAGGAGCAATAGGTGGAGAAAAAGGTTCTCCCACCAACAGATAACTGCTGTAAGTAGAAGTAATGCTACAGTCACCTTTAAGGATGAGAAGGGAATTCATTTGGGAAATTACCTTACCAAATATGTTACTGCTTCTAGCTATAATGGAACTTTCAATTTAGAATTTAAAGACAGGTGAGATCCATCCTGTGGATCACCAAATTTATGTTTGATGCTGACACTTTGGCCATCTCCAATAATGTTGTTGTTCAGGCATTGTTAAGTCATGTTTTCAGTTGAATTTTACTCAGAGGTGCAACATTGAGAGAGTTGTGGGAATCAATTACTGGGCTGACATTTCACCTCATATTTATAGGGTGCTAAAGCATGAACATTTCGGCTAGTGCAGTTTCCTCATGAACCTTTCCCTAGGTACACAGATGAATGCATATGGTCATTCCTTTCTTGCAATTGCAGGTCACAGAGATACAAATACTCCATAATATATTAGAGAAAATGCAGCGACAGGACCGTTCATGGATTACCTCCTCTAATAAATGCACAACTTTTACTGAATTAGAGGATTTGGTGTCCGCTATTGAAGTCCGAGTTTCGCAGACCAGCAGTGATGGGGCTTTAAGTGTCATTATCAGGATGGGGATCGAGATTCTGGGCAATTTAAAAGGGGACCACCCATACGGAACAAGTGTAGGATTTGTTTCCAGTGTAACAAGGAGGGGCATTTTGTATAGCAATGTCTGGTACCATGGAAGGAGAGTCAAACAGCTGGCATCACAAGGAATGGAAGAGGCATGGTAGTGTTCTACTGCCAAAGTGCTGTCTCTGTGCCAAGTCCAAGGTAGGGGAATGCCTGCCTTACCTTTCGGTATAACTTATCCAGGAACCAGTGTACACACTCCTCAACTCTGGTAGTTCAGTTTCTCATTTAGATTATCTGTGGTATTTGGAGTTCCACAATACCTGTGAACTGCCTCATTTGCATCCATCCTCCCAATGTCAAGCTCTCACTGGGCAGATGTTGCCTCTGATTGGCAAAACTGAGTACTGGAAAATTTTCTTGGCCTATGAAGTGAATAGTAATTAAAAAATTTTCAGTAAACTTAATTTTGGGGTGTGTTTCATAAGTGGTAGTGGGTTTGTGTTAGTTTGTCAAGGCAGGGTTGTTTATTTTAAATTTAACCCAGTTGAAAAATTCCAGTTGTGCTCCTATCAGGTTGCCACAAGAGTTCATAGTGTGTTACCACAATGTTCGCCATTTGAGCTCAGTCACCTTGGTCCAGTAGAGGTAAAGTGGTACTGGAAGTTCTTGATTGTTTACCGCAGGTAGTTAACTAACAGATTTGACGTCACCAATAATTTCCTGTACACAATTCGACTTACAAATTACATTCCAGAGAGGCAGGATCTTTAGAGGCTTTCTCCATCAAAGATGAAATGTATATGTGCTTTGATTAATAATATGTTGTTCGATGGGGTCATCAGGTCCTCAATCTCAGCCTATGCTTCTCCCATATTTTCAGTATCTATGAGCAGCAGTGGGGTGTTTCATCCAGTTGTGGGTTATCATATGGTTTATGAGAAGGGAGTTTTGGAGTATGTGCCACTTCCCAATCTGCATATTTCTTTTACTTGGTTCAGTTGGGCTTAGTATTTTACTGTCCTGCATCTCAATCTCTCATATTATTAGATCATGTTAACAGAGGATTCCAAGCATATTACTGCCTTCTGTACAGACTGGACCCTCTACGATTTTAACAGGGTGCCTTTTGGTATGTCAATAGGAGTTGCCATTATGTCTTGCCTTCTACATTATGCTATGGGTGATTTCAGGTTCAAGTGTGTGTATAATCACCTAGACGGCATGGTTATTTACTGTTCTGTCTGAACACCTGCAACATCTTGAGGCAGTCCTGGTTTACTAGAGGGAGGTGGGATTTACTGCGAAACCATCTAAAATGACACTGGCACATAGGTTTCATTCTTGGGGCATCTTAGTTCCACTGATTGCATTAGAACTGTCCAGAAGCATAGTGGTGATTTGCGAAAATTTCCAGCTCCTAGAAATAAGAACGGTGTGGCACAGTTCATAGGCATGACAAATTTTTTTCGAAAGTTTGTGCCCAATTTTACTAAATTACTGGAATGCCTTAATGATTTAAGAAATTACAAATGGGATGAAAGTCATCCAGAATCTTCTGAAACCATTAAAGTGGCGCTTTGTAATCCACTAGTATTAGCCATACCCAATTTTGAGCTCCTGTTCTTGCAAATGGGCACCTAATTCTTCTAGGGTAGAAAGTGGAAGCTGTCCTCCTGCAGAAACAGGATGGGAGGGGAGGTGTTGTGCGTTGATGACCTATAGCCTATGGACCTTGGAAACTTCCACCTGAGGAGACGAAATATTATATGTATGAATGGAAAGCCTTGGTGGTTCTGTTTGCCCTTGAGAAATTCAGATTTTATTTTAAACACCAAGAATTTTGTTTAGAGACTGACAAGCTCTTAGTTAGAGTTTGGCTCATTATTTCCTTAACACCCTCTTAGGCAGTCATTTGGGCATTTATAATACTGTTGTCAAGATAAGACAACACATCACCTGGTCCTCCCTGTATAATGGTGTCCAGAGGTTGGTGGGGGATGTGAGAGCCATAATCGAGCTGAGCCCAACCCGAACTACCTGAAGGGCTTTTGGAGTCTTCCCTATCAGAAATACCTGATGCATAAATTTTATATTGATTATACAGGTCCACTATCTCGTATTTGTGGGTATTAGGCACCTTTTAGGTATCATGGATGACTTTTCTCGCTTTTTGACTCATTACAAGCAGAGGAGTGATCATCCTGGTAGCTATCCAGCATTTGTAATGAATTCTTTCTGTTTACAGGCCACCCAGAATGCTTATTAGCTTTTGTTTCCCAGCTATTCGTGAGGTTCTGCTTTGACAATGGAATTAAGAATGTGACCACAAATCCTTATTACCATCATACTTTGCTGACCAGGTGAACTGCGAGTTGAAGACTGTGCTTATCTTTCACAACAAGGCTCAGACGAAGTGGGACATTTCAGTACCATGGCTCAATTTTTTCTTTAAAACTGCACAACCCAAGTCCCTGGAAGCTGCTCCAGTATCCCTTATGCTAGCACATCCAGTCCATTATCCTCTTGTCAACCTGTGGTCAATCAATGGTTTGCTTCCAGAACAAGTCACCCTAGCAGTAACACAGCACAACTGGAGCCAGGCTAGGCATAATACCAAAATTGCCCGTCACAGGCTAGCCATCTGCTGCAATCAGGGGCTAAATAGTTCATTGCAAAGGCTGGGGATAGAGTGTTAGCCCGAAACCCTCATTGTTCAAAACCCTCAGTTCTTGGGACCCTGAGAGAATGTCAGGGTGGTGAGCCTGACAAACCTCCTGCTTCTGAATTTATGCACGCATAAAGCCTCATGCATGCACATTACCCATGTCAAGGAGAGTCATATGTAGAGGGCTCCTGAATAGTGGGGAAGGGGTATTTTGGTTTTGTGGGATCCCTCTTTGAATTCTAGCCCCATGTGCCTGGAAAATGTCACTTGTCACAGCTCAGAGTTCATGGCACCAGTGGACATTGTGGAGCCAAAATGGATGTAGAGCAACAACAGTGCATCTCAAGGGCAGTCGGTGTCTTGAAGCTGGACTGGAGGGTGAGCCATGCAGCGCTTGAGGGCAGCATGTGCTGTTTGGCCGAACTTAATGTGCCGCTATCATTATCACCATCACCACAATAAAACAATCTTCTTTCAATAATGGTAACTGCCATAGTCTGATCAGCCCCAACATTATTAACACTCATTTAAAGTCTGGTATGTCCACCTCTGGCACAGATAACAGCAGGGAAACATTGTGGCATGGAAGCAATGAGGCCTTGGTAGATCAATGGAGGAAGTTGGCACCATATCTGCACACTCAAGTCACCTCATTCCAATAAATTCTAAAAGGGGGGATAATCTCCGACATTTTAAATTACATCCCAGATGTGTTTGACCAAGTTCGCCATCACATCAATTGGAATTCACCACTATGTTCCTCAAACCATTCCATCACACTCATGGCCTTGTGAAATGATGCATTATTTTGATGAAAAACGCCACTGCCAGTGGGAAAAATCATCGTCATGAAGGGTGGACATTGCCACTGGTAGCGAGGCTTGCATGCCTCAGTGACATAGATGGCTGTTCTGTAGGTGCAGCCCCAGCGGAGGTTATCTGTTGAGGGGCCAGACAAATGTGTGGTCCCTGAAGAGGGGCAGCAATCTTTTCAATAGTTCAATAGTTGCAGGGGAAACAGTTGGGATGAACGACTGATCTGGACTTGTAACATTAACCAAAACAGTCTTCCTGTGCTGTTAGCAATGGGGAAACTATAGCCATAATATTTCCCGAGGGGACACAACTTTACTGCATGGTTGAATGATGATGGCATCCTCATGGGTAAAATATTCGGGAATTAAAATAGTCCCCCATTCAGAGCTCCGGGCAAGAGTAACTCAGGACGTCATTATCTGGAGAAATAAAACTAGCATTCTACAGAGTGAAACAGGGAATGTCAGATCGCTTAATGGGGCAGGTATGTAAGAAAATTTAAAAACGGAAATGGATAGGTTAAAGCTAGATATAGTGGGAATTAGAGAAGTTTGATGGTATGAGGAACAAGACTTCTGGTCCGATGAACACAGGAATATAAAAACAAAATCAGAAAATGGTTCAAATGGCTCTGAGCACTATGGGACTTAACATCTGTGGTCATCAGTCCCCTAGAACTCAGAACTACTTAAACCAAACTAACCTAAGGACATCACACACATCCATGCCCAAGGCAGGATTAGAACCTGTGACCGTAGCGGTCACGCGGTTCCAGACTGCAGTGCCTAGAACTGCATGGCAACACCGGCAGGCCAATACAATATCAAACCGGGGTAATGCATGAGTAGGTTTAAGAATCAATAAAAAATAGGAGCACACATAAGCTACTACGAACAGCTTAGTGAACACACTGTTGTAGCTGAGATAAACACGAAGCCCATGCCTACCACAGTAGTACAAGTTTATATGCCAACTAGCTCCCAAGATGAAGAGATTGAAAAAAATGTATGATGAGATAGAAGAAATTATTCAGATAGTGAAGGAAGACGAAAATTTAATAGTCATGAAGGAGTGGAATTCGATAGTAGGAGAACAAAGAGGATGGGGGCAGGGGAGGAGGAGGATGAAGGCCAAGGCCAAGAGGCAGCAGAGGGGGCAGATGAGGCAGAGGACAGGAGGGGGGGAAAGGCAGAGGCAGACGGGGGAGGGGGGAAAGCAGAGGCAGACGGGGGAGGGGGGAAGGCAGAGGCAGACGGGGGAGGGGGGATGGCAGAGGCAGACGGGGGAGGGGGAAAGGCAGAGGCAGACGGGGGAGGGGGAAAGGCAGAGGCAGACGGGGGAGGGGGAAAGGCAGAGGCAGACGGGGGAAAGGCAGAGGCAGACGGGGGAAAGGCAGAGGCAGACGGGGGAAAGGCAGAGGCAGACGGGGGAAAGGCACAGGCAGACGGGGGAAAGGCAGAGGCAGACGGGGGAAAGGCAGAGGCAGACGGGGGAAAGGCAGAGGCAGACGGGGGAAAGGCAGAGGCAGACGGGGGAAAGGCAGAGGCAGACGGGGGAAAGGCAGAGGCAGACGGGGGAAAGGCAGAGGCAGACGGGGGAAAGGCGTCGCCCTCCGTTTCTGGTGGTGCGCAACTGTGGCAGTCGCAGCTTTGGCATCTCCCTCTGGTGGGAAAGGGGAAAGGTTGCCTGTTCATGTGTATGTAAGGGGCGCTATGAGCTCACCAGTTGGTCAGTCGGGGTCAGTCTGGGTGAGTCTGGAGTCAGCCTGGGGTCAGTCTTTTGTCCCCAGCCTGCTAGTCTCTCATCCGAATTTGTGGTGCAATGAGAGAACTCAACAAGTGGTCGCCCGATCGCGGGCTTAATTCCTGCATCTGAGGCTGCACGCTGGACCACCAGTCTGTTCGAGTTGCTCAGGAAATGGTCATTGGTGGTTGGATCAATCGGTTGGTCGGTCGCACACTGAGACACAAGATGGCTTGTCCGCCTTGAGTGTCACCACATGTGAGGTCGCCACTTGAGTCCAGTGGGCCGCACCGTATAGCAAGGGGTAGCGGCTTCACGGCCGACACGAGAGCAACAGGAGTCAACCCACGACATCGGTCTGGGCTGTGCGAGGTGTGACGCCGTGAGACGGGAGATTGGCACACCTTCCTGCGTTTGTTGAAACGGCTGGCAGCAGACAGTTCGGGAGAGAGTTTTGGAGGTGCTGCGCCAGGTCTTCGCTAGAAATCGCAGTTTATTAGAAGTTAATTGATTCATGATATGTTGTTTCATTTACTTGTTAAATTCTACTTGTTTTCTTGGTGAGGTCACCAGCCCCTTTGTTTTGGGGTCGTCCCACTATTCTTCTCCATTTGCCCACCTGCGGGAAGGTGGTTATTTATGAATTGGGTGGTCCGTTTTTCCCTTGTGGACTAGGGGCACGTTAGAACAACTTGCGGTTTGGGTTGTTTGGTAATCACCTTATCAGTCTGCCGTATGTTAATAGCTGCCTCTGTCATGTTTGTCAGATTTGGTGTGTTAACGAATTTATTGTTTGAAGTGTAATGGTCTAATTCCAGAAATATGTTTTTATCTTGCCTATCATCTTCAGAGGTGGTATATGTGTACTGTAGAGCGTGTTTGGCCAACCTTGTATAATTTTATGTAAGATTGCATTTCATGGGCTTTTATTTAAATGGTCATTTTTGTATATAAAGTTGCCACCGTCCACCATAAGACTTCTCTTAGAAATTAAAATCAAGTTGCCCCTTCAGTGGCAAGTTAATCTTTTAATTTCCATCTATTCTACGGTGTGCATACTTTGTGTGCTTGTGTGAATTGTTAAAACTTTTACTTTAAAGTAATCTGGTGTGTTGCAGATTTGCACCTGTGTAGTCGTTCAGAGGTGGTTGTTAGCGGTCATGACTACAGCCATGTCAAAAGGGAGCGGCAAGGTTCTCAGCCCGAAAACTCATACACTCAAAAATTTGTTTCTTTCTGCCTCTGAATAAATTGTAACTTGATATTTAGAGGGTGCTTTCTGCTAATAATTTTAAATCTGTATCTTAAAAAACGGGCTTTTAGGAATAAAATTCCCATTTGTTAAAAGCAATTTCATTTTGATTTCATCAGTTACTCCCTGGCAACTACTTCCACGCTCACATAGTGTGATTAAATGTGTTAATGTTCTTGACGAATCGCTAGTAAATAAAGTAAATTCTTAAGAAAAGTTCTGAAAGTAAATTCACGGTTCACAGAGAAGGAAAATTAGTGGGTGAATATGGAATGTGGATAAGGAATGAAAGAGGAAGCCATCTGGTAGAATTTTGGACAGGGCATAACTTCATCATACAGTATGTGCTCAAAAGTATCCGGACACTGCCAGAAACATACTTTTTCATACTAGGAGCATTGTGCTGCCACATACTGCCAGGCACTCCATATCAGCGACCTCAGTACCCATTAGACAACATGAGAGAGCACATGGGTGCTCTGCAGAACTCATTGACTTCGAAAATGGTCAGTAATTGGGTGTCACATCTGTGGCACAGCTGCAAAATACTAACATGAATTATTTACAGACGAATGGAAAAGCTGGTAGATGCCAACATCAGGGAAGATTAGTTTGGATTCCATAGAAATGTTGCAACACAAGGCAATACTGACCCTACGACTTATCTCAGAAGACAGATTAAGGAAAGGCAAACCTACATTTCCAGCATTTGTAGACCTAGAGAAAGCTTTCGACAATGTTGACTGGAATACTCTTTCAAATTATGAAGGTGGCAGTCATCAAATACAGTGAGCAAAAGGCTATTTACAATTTGTACAGAAACTAGATGGCAGTTATGAAATTCGAGGAGCATGAAAGGGAAGCAGTGGTTGGGAACAGAGTGAGACAGGGTTTTAGCCCATCCCCAGTGCTTTTCACTCTGTATGTTGAGCAAGCAATAAATGAAACAAAAGAAGAATTTTCAGTATGCATTAAAATCCAGGGAGAACAAATAATAACTCTGAGGTTTGCTGACAGCATTATAATTCTGTCAGAGACAGCAGAGGACCTGGAAGTGCAGTTGAACAGAATGGACAGTGCCTTCAAAGGCGGATATAAGATGAGCATCAACCAAAGCAATACAAGGATAATGGAATGTAGTCTAATTAAATCAGGATATGATGATGGAATTAGGAAATAAGACACTTAAAGTAGTAGATGAGTTTTGCTATTTGGGTAGCAAAATAACTGATGGTTGAAGTAGAGGATATAAAATGTAGACTGGTAATGGCAAGGAAAGCATTTCTGAATAAGAGAAATTTGTTAACATAAAGTATACATTTAAGTGTCAGGAAGTCTTTTCTGAAAGTACTGGTATGGACTGTATCCATCTATGAAAGTGAAATGTGGACGATAAGTAGTTTAGACGAGAAGAGAACAGAAGCTTTTGAAATGTGTTGCTATAAAAGAATGCTAAAGATTAGATGGGTGTATCACATAACTAATGAGGAGATATTGAATAGAACTGGGGAGAAGAGGTATTTGTGGCACAACTTCACTAGAAGAAGGGATCGGTTGGTAGGACACATTCTGAGTCACAAGGGATCATCGATTTAGTAGTGGAGGGAAGGGTGGAGGGTAAAAGTTAGAGGGAGACCAAGGCATGATTACACTAAACAGATTCAGGAGGATGTGGATTGCAGTAGTTACTCAGAAAAGAAGCAGCTTGAACAGGATAG
The DNA here is from genome assembly GCF_021461385.2 of Schistocerca piceifrons. Classification (NCBI taxonomy): domain Eukaryota; kingdom Metazoa; phylum Arthropoda; class Insecta; order Orthoptera; family Acrididae; genus Schistocerca; species Schistocerca piceifrons. The sequence goes on along the minus strand of NC_060148.1, from coordinate 121,301,265 downwards.
AGTAGCATGGAGAGCTGCATCAATCCAGTCTCAGGACTGAAGATCACAACAAGAAATGCATCCTCCCAAAGGCATGATGAATGTATCAGGATTCATCAGACCATGCAGTGCTCTCCCAATGTGCCAACATCCAACACCAACAGTTACATGCCTATTTCAGTTGTAGTTGTCGATGTCATGACATTAACACTGGCACATTCATTGGTCATCAGCTGCACAGACTCATCATTAGGAGTGTTTGGAGCATTGTGCATGCAGACACACTTTTACTCTGCCTAGCATTAATGCATGATGTTAGTTATGCCACAGTTTACTGTCTGTCTTGTTTTACCAGTCTGCCTAGCCTATGATGTGTACCACCTGTCATAAGCAGTACTTGCCCAACCCCCATAATGTCTGGACATGGTTTCACCTGTGTTTTGCCATGTGTTGAAGACAACTGCCACAGCACTCCTCAAATGCCCAACAAGCAGTGCAGCTTCCAAAATGCTCATCCCAAGCCTTCAGGCCATCAAAATCTGCTCTCTGTCAAACTCAGATTGTGTGCATTCCCTATTTTACACCCAGACAGCATGCTCACTCATACTCCATGCACCGTGTGCATGTGGGACTAGAAGACAAGGTGAGGTGCTATTGCCTGGATAAGTTTATATTGATAGCAGATCAGTGGTCATAATGTTTTGGCTGATGTTATGGATATTGTATTATGACTTCCAAATGGATGCTACGCCATTCCAAGGGAACCATTCTGCAACATTCAAGGCAGTTGTCAAATGCATCAAATTACTACAAGAGTGTATCAGAAAATAATGCCTACTAAACTTTGATTCTATTCTTCATATCAGTTGTCATGCATATTACTCTGTTGATGTTACGACTTTGCTGACACAATATGCAGCACCCTCCAGCTGAAGGGTTCTGAACTGCAGTGTGTAATGCATGTGTGTTAGTTAACCGTGTCAGCATGTCAGAAAACAGAACACAAATTCAAATAGTTTATCCACATGTGGAGTACCCTCTCCTTCAGCATGACAATGATAGACCATACACAACTTTTTTTTGCACCTAAAACAATCTGACACTTTTTATTCATTGTTATTGTTCATACTTCATAGTGTCCCAGTTTGACCCAGTTATTTTTCAACTATTTGCAAAACCTAAAGAACACCTTCAAGAACTTCACTTTGCCGGATGGTGTGGCCAAGCAGTTCTAGGCACTTCAGTCTGGAACCGCACAGCCGCTACGGTCGCAGGTTCGAATCCTGCCTCGGGCATGGATGTGTGTGATGTCCTTAGGTTAGTTAGGTTTAAGTAGTTCTCAGTTCAAGGGGACTGACGACCTCAGAAGTTAAGTCCCATAGTGCTCAGAGCCATTTTTTTTTTTTAACTTCACTTTGATAGTGGTGAATTGGTGCAAGCATAGATGAGGCTGTGCATCTGCCAACAAAGTCAAACATTCTACAGTGATGACACCAACAACCTGGTGTCTCATTGGGAGAAAGGTTCAGTGCCATGGTGACTATGTTTGAAATAAATATTTAAACACTAAGAATAAAGATGTAAAATGTTAATAAAGTTTGTTTTAATTAAAATGCTTCAATAATTTTCAAATAAAAATTGTGTACCATTACTTTCCAGCATGTCCTCATGCCCAAAATATACACCATTTAAAAACTAAACTTTATTAATTTGACCAAGAAGATGGCTTTCAACTAACATAATGTCTACATGCATCTGTTAAGGTCATAGGGAAGTTCAGTCCCACTAACACACCACACAACATAAAAGAAGACTTCTCGTAGTTAAAAGTTACATTCTGGGCACAATTTGGATTTTTTGGTTAGGCTGTGCTACTGGTCAATTTGTTAGCACATCCTTTACTTGGCTTTCACCTAGCAAGGCTTCATCAGCTCACAGCCACACTGCCACCTTTCAACCTATGCTAAGCCTTGAGCTGCACTATGGTTCAGTCTCTCAGAACAACCAATAGTTCTAGGGGGGAGGGGGTCTAGAAACACATTTTGACCTTGTAGCCTTTGAATAGTTCTCAGGTTCAGGTCCAAGGTCAATGACTCTTCAAATTGCTTTTCATTTACATGATGTGTGTCGTGCATACATATCATTCTGTATGCCAAACCATCATTTAGTATATTTACTTTCCTATTGTTTTCTCACAGTGATGGTTTAGGATTACTATTGTGATACTGCTCGTCAAATGAATTGCAAGCTGATCACAGTTTGTACGAACTATAATGAAGCACATATATTCAAATGCAAATGCTGCATTAATGTTATCACAGTACTTCTGCAGTTGCACCTAAGATGGGTGTTGAAGCAGACTTGTTCAGCACAGAGAGTACACAAGTAGTTTGCATGATTGTGTCAGGACCCTCAATTCTGGTAGGCAGAATAAAAATACTAGTGGCACCAAGTGAATTTGTTTTCCTGCTGATAGCTGAATACCCTACAAATAGCTGCACTGTATCAGATTTCAAGTGACATGTGTATGTAAGATTATTTACACCAGTAACTGTAACATTTTGACAGTTTCGCAAAAAATATGTGTGACAATGTGCAGCAAACACAGAAAGTGGTTATGAACAAACCTGTCAATATTTCATGTGTAATACCATTGCTTCATGAAAACTTCACTGCCAACATATAAATTCATTCTGCAGATACGGACCGTTTAATAATTTATGTTTTCATGTGGTATTTGTCTGAAATTTAACTTTACTATTGGGTCATTCCATGTCAAGTGGCCTAAATTTAGACAAGTTCCCCACTTTACCATCTCCAATTTTATGAAATTTTTACAGGATGTACATATAGACCATACATGAAGCACTGCCAAATTACAGCTTCATAAATAGTATGGTGGAGCCACCAGCCACCTTTTTGTAAAGGCTCGTTTGTTTCATTGCGACTGAAATGAATAAATGATCAACTTTGTTTTACCACTGTTCAGGATCTAAGAGACCTGTTGTGCTCAAACTTTGTGATCCTGTTCAACTTTTTGGGTACAATAGCTTCGTTTTAGTACAAAAGGTCAAACTATGGTAAATTCATCATAGTGTGCTATTGAAGTGTTCCATAAATCTTGTATCAAATAAACTCACATTTATATTACATTAAAAAATACATGTACCAGTCGTACTCTTTATGGTTCCCAAGCCAAATATTTCAGTTCTTATTAATTCATTTGCTGAAATTTGTTACTAATAGAAATTACAGTTGATTCTAACAATCTATAATGTCAGCCCATTCTTGTTGCTGATGGAGCTGGAATGATAGAAATAATGTGTTGGATTGAAATCCAACAAACATCCTGCCTAGCTGGCCAATAGAATGAATATGCAGGTCCATTGGGGTGCATGAAAATGACAAACATTTTCTTCTTCTGAAACTTCGGACACATTACCAATCCACCATTTTCCATCATATATACAGGCAATGTACTGGTCCAGCTGTAAGGCTTTAGTGTTTCTGAATGAAATGCTTTGGTCAACATTTGCCACAAAAAAGTTTGTATCATTGAATACTCTTCTAATACAAACTTGCTTTTCATTTAATGGCACAAAATGGCGATTGTCTCTTGTTCCTGATACTGTGCAGCCATTTTTTAACCTTGCTTCCTGCTCAGTTTTTAATGTTTCAATTTGTTCTTTTGAAACAAAAATTAATTGGATTCCTCTGATATTCTTTGTACAGTATTTAAACAAGTCAGTTGGTGTCAAAATCTGGTACTCAGTTGGTCTTTGAAGGCTTGCTCTTGCTGCCACGCACTTTACAGTTCCTCCAATTCTATAACATGGAGATTTTCTGTGGCTTGTAGCAGGAAAGTTCCATTCAGCTGAGATTTCAAAGTCATTCTGATGGTGGCAGAGATTCATAAAATTTTTGAAGTTTTTGTACTGCACTGCTGACCCATCACTGCAGTAGTAAATGTGTGTCATTTTTCCAAGGAGACACTTTAGATCTTCTATTAATTTCACTATAAAATCATTTACAACAATTGCATTATGTTTCAGGCTGTCGCTTATTATACAGTAGCTGATGTCCAAGTTATTTCTGAAGTACACGACAAATGGGTGTAAAGTTGCTTGGCTGTTATTCCAGTGAAAACCTTGAACTGCATCCTGGACAATGAAGGAATAATTTTCAGCAAAGTCCATTAATATGATCATTTCAGTTGGCTTACAGTTTTCTTTTATGCATTTTAGGTGCTTGCTCTGGTACTTTGCAACATAATGAGTGGAAAGTTTGTCAATTTTTGAAATCAGATCTTCAATAAAATCCTCAGTGGTCATCTGCTTTGTTTCTAATGTATATCAGTGTGCACCCACTGTTTGAACTCAATGGTATCATCTGGATCACTGTCTTCAAAACTACTTTCTAAAAACTGCGCAAGCAGTACCTTTCCCGGACAGATTTCACGGGGAAGAAGCATGCAGTCTGGATTTCAAATCACACACTGTTTTAGCAGTCAGACTCTTATAATCTTCTATAATTGGAGTGCTTGCAAGCATCAGTTTCACAGTTTGGTGTAAAGTGCAACCAGAAACTGAGTGAGTTCCTGCAGCACCCACAGCGATGCACGATTTTGGCCTCAATTCACAAAATTTACCAAATCCAATTTCAGGTCCATGCTGAAGTTGATATGCAACAAATATTTCTTCCAAATTATTCAGAAGAAGGTATTTTTGCATCAAAACTATCTTTCCTTCTATTCTAATTGATACATAGTCTTTTTACCTGGACAAATTCGACTAAATTCTTCATTCTGAAAAAAATGTTACCACTGTTTTACGGCATCTGAAATAATCTTGCCACACTTGTTCTTTGGCAGATTTAGTACGCTATTTTCTGCCTGTAACTTCCTAGCTGCTTTTACCATCCTCTCTTAAACACCGAATTCTAGTATTGTCTCTTTTATAGTCCAGCTTTGTGGTACTAGTGTCAGTATCTGCAATTTTTCAGGCTGCCTTGACAATTGCAACTTCTCTTTCAATTCCTTAATCAGCTGCTTATAATCTTCACAATCAGGACATGTCTTGCTTGTACTAGGTGTTTGAAGATCTTTTGGGGCTAATCCTTCAAGCAGCAGCATTGTTATTCACAATTGCCTGTTGAGCTTCACTTATTTTTCGTTTTGTGTAACCTTTCACATCCCTTTTGGATATTTTCTGAAATTTTAGAGGGAAGACCAAAAAAGCAGTTAGAATTGAATTGATTGATTGATACCTCTGGATATGCTTCATCTTCTGACTGGTTTGAAGTTCACTGAGATTTTTCTGCTTTCTATGGTAAAAATTGTTTCTGCAAGTTGGACAGATCTTCCGACCAGGTTTGACATTGCTCTTAGTCACAGCTTGCAATTGTTTTGCCGTTTCCACATTGACAATCCGTAAACCCTTTTCAACAGAATGGTTCTCTGCACCAAAACGATTACAACAATATCTCTGTAGAAAGTCATGAATTCATATTACTCTACTGAAAATTCTTTGATTGGAATGAAGCCTCGATGTGTGTATGTTTTCAGCTGACATGCAGAATTATATGTAGGACCAATGACACACAGTACTGAAACCTCAATTAAATTTATGCTTCCAATTGCCATTTGTTTCAATATAAGATAAAGTAGAATTGGTGTATATTTCCAACTGAAAAATATTATAAAGTAGAATTGGTGTATATTTCCAACTTAAAAATATTAAACAATTATAGCAGGGTGTATACGCCGACATGGAAAAAAAAATTCCCGGGTTTCCCAGTTAAAAATACACTTCCTCCCGGGAGTGCAAACATACTGTTTCCCTATTAACTGACAATATATTTTCTCTCGGAACTGTATATCATCAGTCTTTTGAATGGTTACATACGGTCGTAGAATTTCCCGGCGCTTTAGAAAATGAAACACAGGGAAAACAACATGTATTGGAAAGATCTTTGATGAGCAGCAACATGTACAGTGCATATTTTCATATTACCAAAGTATAAATTCGAATTCCACCAAACACCGCATGTTACTTTCCAAAGCATTGAAATCAAGATTACAATGCGTTTTTGTAAGCCAGTCATAGCTCATTTCACGTGATCTCGCCAGCCGATGACAGCGGGTATTCAGAACTGAGGACACATGATGTAGTCAGCCAAAAGCAACATCACTGTTAAGAAGTGCGAATGCACAAACAGAAAAAGCTAATGGTTTAAATTAATATACATCGTGTTGCTACACAAAAAGCAAAGCTTTCACATATACTATTGGTCTCTAAGATTAAGACACTGCAAAAGAAGCAAGCTTTCAGATATAATGTTGGTCTTTTATGTACGAATTACAATGTAACATATATTACACAAATGTGCCAGCAAAATTTTTAATAACGATGTTAATGTCTTGTCTTCTGAGCTCTAAATTCATCTAAATGGCTCATCATCAAAGAGTTGATTTTTAAATGAGACTCAAATGCTCTGTGATTTAAGAAATTCATCGTACATTCTTACACATAGTTCAACTTACATAGAAGGATATTTATTTTGAAAGTAACACTTTTCAAACCACCATTCGGAATATTTTCACGTGAGCTATCAGAAATAGGTTCATTTGTGCAGTTGCCAGAGAGCGCCAGATGACAGGTGCCACCGGCCTTGCGCAGCTACGATGGTGTAGTGACCGATAATAAAATGTGCACATTTAAAGTGCACATTCGTATGTCCAGATTCCCAGTGAAGTGGGCCACAACCTGATATTAAGCTTTTTAATGTAGTTTTTGGAATGTAAATTTTCTTATAATACCAGTACTATGTTATCTCATGTTTGGTTCTTTATTATGACATAATGCCACACGTGTTACAAGTTGAAAACGTGCACTTGAAATGATGCAGCAAACAGTGTGCGGAATTAAACACTTCGTTTCAAATATATTTTCTGCCTCAGCAGAAATGATTAATAAAAGAAAATTTCTTTAGCAAATCGACAAAAATAGCCTCATTGTTCAGCAAGGCAATAAATGCTTGACTGTCAGAAAGATGGAAATAAAATAAAATCTGCAAGTAACAACACATTTTAGTCTTCCGTAATTATGTGTATGTATTTTAATTCACTCGATAGCCTCCCACCACAGCAATCTGTTTTGTTTTCATTTCATGTGAGAGCAGTAAACGAAGAGGAAACAGCAAAATCACTAAATGTATACACGGATCACGTGGAGACTACCCACATGCCCACTATAACTCAGACTACTCTGTGCATCAGCCCCGAATTTATGATACTTCTGAACTGGGCCAATACACCACCACTCCCTCAAGCGTTTGAGACAGGACGTCAAAAATTATTAAAAAAACGAATTTTCAAAAATTCTTCAGAAAGTTAATCCTTTCAGTAGATACAACGCAATGAAGTACAGTCAAAATTTGGTATAAGATTTATGAGCCACTTTGATAGCACACTATGATGAATTTACTATAGTCACAATGTCAAAAATTGAGCCTTTACGAAAAGGTGGCTAGTGGCCCCACCATACTACTTATGAAGCTGTAATTTGGCAGTGCTATATGTAAGGTCTATATGTACAACCTGAAAAAATTTCATGGAAATTGGAGATGGTCTAGTGGGGACCCTTAGACCACTTGACATGGAATGACCCTGCTGACCGTTCTACTTACACTTTGTTCACATATTCAAGGTCGACACCTAATGTTAATAATACTACAAAATTTACTTCTCAGATTAGTGAAATGCAAATGTCACTTCAACATCATCAATAAATTACATTTCTTATTCCATACCACGATACAATGCAATAATGCATTAACTGTGCCATACCATTTATAAATTTAATGGCACAGCTAAGATTCACTATGGTCAGAGTTATTCTTAAGTTGCACATTAAGACTGTCATTTAAAAGAAGCATATCAGAGCAGAATATACCCACTTTATGGCAACCACGTTATCAGTATAATTGAATTGTGCATTAAAAAAAGGTTTCCATGTTTACTTAACATTAAATTGAAACTCTTGCTGAATTCTATGTGAGGTTTAATAGCAGGCTTAGTTCAATGCACTGTGCAAAATGTCAGATTTAAGAGTGAAAGTTCATCAGTTGTTTAGTAAACAGAATTACTTGTGTTTCCAGCAGCATGACATCAATTTTATGTACTCACGCACCATACTGCACACAGAAATTAACGAAACACTGTTAAGAAATACAAGTAAGCCACTTACCATGAAGGGTAACTCTGTTATCACTTTGTCCGTTTCCTCTTTTTTTATCCACGTAGCTGGCTCCTGGTCCATTGCTTTAGTTCTGCAATCTGAAAAAAAAAACAATTATATAAGAACAGTGGTACTCAGTTTCTGTTGTTACCATGAAGTACAGTTCAAAGGCAGTATTTTCACTTGTCTAATGGGTGCAGTAAATGGGTGATTACACAGGAAACAGATTTAGAAAGGATGAGGAAAAGTCGGTTCAGTGATATAAACTCATTTACATTTCTCAGGTCATGAAGAGTGAGAACACTGAAAGTAACATGCACTGGAAACCGAGTATTTATAGTTGCTACTGCTCTTTTTTAACACTGGCTCATGTATACTTTTCTATTGCGACAATTATGGAAGATGTGTATTTTTTGTGCATGCACGAACTTCTGCATTACAAACAGTCAGAGTGGTCAAGACATTACTGAATAACACCAAATAATTCATTTTACACTTTGTTCGTTGTGTTAATTTCAGTCCGATAGGGACATGAATCTGGAGTACGGATTGTTCGTTTGTCAGTGCATATGCATTTTCAACATAGGTATTACCTTTGAAACTTCCTTCACCTGTATTCCTCACGGATGTATACATAGTTTATAGAAAGCATCATCATTTTGGAATCTTTACCTGCTATTAAAGAAAACCATATAAATGTCCCATAGATTTCTCACTGCAGTGCAAAAGTTCTCATTCTTGATTAACATCAAGATTAAAAAGTGGTTCGTTTTTTCTTACAAAACTGATTTACTAAAACGACTTCCTACTAACTGTAACTATGATGAATGATCTATTCAGTTCTGATGACGTGTAATGCTTTGTTGTTGTTGTCTTCAGTCCTGAGACTGGTTTGATGCAGCTCTCCATGCTACTCTATCCTGTGCAAGCTTCTTCATCTCCCAGTACCTACTGCAACCTACATCCTTTTGAATCTGCTTAGTGTATTCATCTCTTGGTCTCCCCCTGCGAATTTTACCCACCACACTGCCTTCCAATACTAAATTGGTGATCCCTTGATGCCTCAGAACATGTCCTACCAACCGATCCCTTCTTCTGGTCAAGTTGTGCCACAAACTTCTCTTCTCCCCAATCCTATTCAATACTTCCTCATTAGTTATGTGATCTACCCATCTAATCTTCAGCATTATGTAACGCTTTCTGTTAGACGAATTACAGTTAATTTGTACCTCGTATTTCGCCAGTTCCTAAATTACAGTATCCTTATACAGAACTCCATTAAAACCCACACACTACAACAAACTGGTATTTACACATGATTAGATGTATACTAACGACACGAGTAACCAAAGCACAGGGAAAACTAGTAAAATGCAACAGAATTACAGCATTTCCTTTCATGCGAACATACTCAAAGCATGAAATGTTGTAACTGTGGGCACTTGAAAACATGCTTACGTTAGTTCTAAAATCTGGAGCCGCTATATGTCTACATCACAGCAAATTATCTTCACAATTATTATAGCTGAGTAAGTCAACATAATCGTACTAACATAGCGAATAGAGGTGGGCCAAACGGCTATTCTGGAGTAACCGTTATCGCAATTCCAGTTATTCTTTGATAATCGTTATTTTTAACTGTTATTAATAACTGTCAAGTTATTTTTCGCTAGTGAATACCGAATACTCCACAGGGCTACAGTTAAATAACGACATAGTTGGAATCCTTCAGTTTAATTATCAGTATAACTGCGAGTAGTGTGAAATGGCAGGAATGTCATTTGAAACGTTTCATAACCTTAGCTTATTAACTCCGGGTACATTTTAGTAGATGTTAGAACGATTATTAGTGTTTCATATTATATGTTTGTTGGTTATCAGTCGCTATTAGAAATATTATCTTCGCAGGTGCAACAGAAAGTATGTGGAACTTCGCCACAGCACTATTTAAGTAAAATGTTAACAACGTGCATTTTTAAGTATGAAGTAATATGTAAACTGAATACTGTAGGTTAAATTTGAAGCTTAATTTCTTGTGCTGCTCACTTAATAGAATAAGTGTACAGCCTTGTAATACAACAAAAAATATACGTAATGTGACAGATTCGTTTACTCCTGTCATGTAAAAGATAGTCCTATTGGGGAAAGTGTGGGTATGCTAATACAAGTTTTATGTGAGATTAGGAAACTGTTCAATTTCTCCAGCCACAACATGTTTATAGCATATGAAGGCATGCAGATCGAAAAGGTTGACAGTGTTACATTTCTGGGACTACAAATCGATAATAAATTCAGTTGGGAAGGGCATACCACATTTTTTCACTCTATTATTCCATAAGGGAGCATATTCTGTGGTAACTCATCAAACGTAGCGAAAGTTTTTTGCATCTAAACGTGTGGAATAAAAATCGTTTGTGGTATAAATTCAAGAACATCATGTAGGAACCTGTTCAAGGAACTTTGTATTCTAACCACTGCTTCCCAGTATAATTATTCCTTAATGAAATTTGTTACAAGTATTTCCAACCAATAGCTCAATACATAATCAGTAGTAGAAATAGGAACAGCAATCTACATAAAGACCTAAAATCACTTACCTTGGTCCAAAAGTGGTCCAATATTCAGGAACATGCATTTTCAATAAACTGTCAGCAACCATTAAAAACTCAGTTTCAGATAAAGCATGGTTTACAGTGTGTTTGAAAGACTTTTTGATACAGATGTGTCTGATTCCACATGTCTGCTTTGACCTGGGACGTCCTCAATATGCCGGAAATGGCTATTTTAAGTGTGTCTATGACATCACTACATACACATGGCAACAAACATGAAGATACATATAAATAATACAATAACATCTCCCACCAAAAATACAATCAAACCAACGGGACAACTGTGGGAAGTTGCGGGTTTTAGGGTGAGGACAAGCTAGCAAAAAATAAAAACACATCATGATCCCAAAACACAAAATGAAGAACAAAAAGAAAAAAAATACAGGATTCTGGTACACCAACAAAAATCTGCAGGAATCGGACACTTCCCTTGAACAATATAGGTCAACCATAGGTGACAATACCAATGCCTACAACTAAAAGTACGAAAATTTTAACCTGATATTTCTCAACCTCAGATGACGATACCAAAACATCAACACCTACAACTATGAAAATGGGAATCGGTCATTTCCTGTTACCTATATAGAACCACCACAACTACTGATACCAAAAAACCCGCACCTATAACTGCGAAAAATAAAACCACAATCCCAAAAATCCACAAATCAAACATCCCTACATAAATTAAATCACATTCAATACTCCATAAATACACAAAACATCACAACTAGAAAAAAAAAATTAATTACCACCAGCAAATTCCGGCACTGCAAACTAGATCGGCTAGCCCCCCCCCCCCCCCCCCCCAAACACACACACAAAAACCAACTCAAACACCGTGCCGTAATGACATTCACTCACAAAAACACCTTTACATCGAAGCAGACAGGTGGAATCGGACGCTTCAGTTGACCCCTCCTTCTACTCTGTAGATGAATATCATAAGAGATACTGATAGACCAGCTTAGGTAAAAATTCTGCTATAGGGTGAAGTGGGGTAAGTGTAACCGTGGGGTAAGTGTAACCACGGCTTATGGTGCCTTAAAGAAGCTGTATTTTTACCTCTGACCTATCACACGTGTTAATTTACTCCTTTCTTTGTTATATTTAACCCTAAGTTGTCAAATCTGACAAATTGGTAATTAATTTTTGGACTTGAATTGACATCTACATTTTCACTCTGCGAGAGAGTGACATGCTCAGAATTTGGTGGTCTGTCATTTTTGCAGTTTTAAAGATAACTGCACAATTTTTTGGTTACAAACTAACTTTTGCATGATAATTTCAAATACGAGATTCATTTTACTCTACTGATAAAGCTCTTGATATGGCAGGCATGGTTACACTTACCCCAACTTTTTCCCATGTGGGGCAAGTGTAACCAATCAGCTGGTGCAAGTGTAACTAGGGGGGTGTTACACTTGCCCCAAACAAACTTACCAGAACATATTTATTTATTTAAGCCATAACCCTGTTTTTGCCATCACACTAGATCAACTAAACTGGCCTTCCTGTGTGTGAAATCTACTTGGGACCAAAAGTTAACTCATCACCAGAGACATCGTCAAGGGTAAAAATTAGCAAACATGACTTTTCCAATCTCCTCACTGCTGTATGGAATGAAACACCACCTGAATTGTTGAACAGTGGTTTTCAAAAAGCAGGAATATTACCTTACAGTAGAGAAGTAATTGATAAAACTAAATATGATCCGGAGGCATATAAAAGATATGTAGCTCATACCAAATCTTTGGCAGAAACAAATCCATTGCCAGCTCACAATAATGCAGCCAGACTGTGTGGAAGCTACGTCTCTAACAGAAAGTACTCAGATTTTTGGGAAGCTTCCAGCTGAACAACCTCCAGAATTTTATAGGCCTACATCTACTGAGCCCTGTAGTTCTCCCAGTATCAGAGTTCTTTCTCAACCATTCCCAAGCTAACCAATGTTTCATTATGTTCTGGAACTTCTGATTTGTCATTTGAAAGGTTATTATTGGAAACAGTCCAACAGTGTAGTCCCACTGGTAAAACAAAGAAGAAAAGGATTGCACCAGGAGCTGAAGTTATCACTTTTCAAGATGCCATCTATAAAGAAAAAGATTTAAAAGGAAAAAAGAATATAAGGAGAAAGCAAAACAGAAAAGCATTATTGGCATACAAAAGGGCTTGGTAATAAAAAGTAAATCTTCCAAACAAAGTGCTGTTACTTTATCTGAAATGTCATCTCAGAATGTGGTGGAAAAAAAATCCCTGATTGCTCATGTGGGTAACAAGAAAAAAAGACTGGAAGTTGAATCAACAAGTGAAGAAAGTGAAACTGAAGGAGGCCTATCTTTAATAAGTAGTGATGAAGATGAGAACACTGGATGATCTCAGGAAAGAAATGATAAGCTGTGAAGAAGAAGAAGAGGCAAACTTTTTTGAAGCCAAAGATAAAATTACAGTTGGAAACTATGTTCTGGTAGCTTTTGCAACAAAATGTAAGAAAGTTCATTTTATTGGCCAAGTCACCAAAATTATTCATTCAGGAGATTCAGAAGTGATTTTCCTGAGATGCAAAAGTAAGACAAAGCATGGAGCCACATTCTATTGGCCTGATAGAAGAGATGAGATGCAAGTTCCCTCCTCTGATGTCATTTCAGTGCTGCCTGAGCCTACTTTCGGTCACAAGGGAGACCTGACATTTGGTGTTACATTTGATTCATACAATATTCAGTGACTAAATAATAGTTAGGGCCTAAGTGTGAATATAACAAGTTGAATTAGGGCAGTTTAGCATTAAACACAAATTGCCAACAACTTTAGTTCGATTACTATGAAAAATAATAGAAAGTGAACTTCTAAAGTGATTTTTTCTTTTCTCTTGAGCCTAGATATTTTATTATTTCTGTTAAATTGCCTACTAAAGAAAAAATATTACTTTTGTAGAATTTAAACTAATAAATTACTGGCCAAAAACAAAAATAAATCATCTACACTCCTGGAAATGGAAAAAAGAACACATTGACACCGGTGTGTCAGACCCACCATACTTGCTCCGGACACTGCGAGAGGGCTGTACAAGCAATGATCACACGCACGGCACAGCGGACACACCAGGAACCGCGGTGTTGGCCGTCGAATGGCGCTAGCTGCGCAGCATTTGTGCACCGCCGCCATCAGTGTCAGCCAGTTTGCCGTGGCATACGGAGCTCCATCGCAGTCTTTAACACTGGTAGCATGCCGCGACAGCGTGGACGTGAACCGTATGTGCAGTTGACGGACTTTGAGCGAGGGCGTATAGTGGGCATGTGGGAGGCCGGGTGGACGTACCGCCGAATTGCTCAATACGTGGGGCGTGAGGTCTCCACAGTACATCGATGTTGTCGCCAGTGGTCGGCGGAAGGTGCACGTGCCCGTCGACCTGGGACCGGACCGCAGCGACGCACGGATGCACACCAAGACCGTAGGATCCTACGCAGTGCCGTAGGGGACCGCACCGCCACTTCCCAGCAAATTAGGGACACTGTTGCTCCTGGGGTATCGGCGAGGACCATTCGCAACCGTCTCCATGAAGCTGGGCTACGGTCCCGCACACCGTTAGGCCGTCTTCCGCTCACGCCCCAACATCGTGCAGCCCGCCTCCAGTGGTGTCGCGACAGGCGTGAATGGAGGGACGAATGGAGATGTGTCGTCTTCAGCGATGAGAGTCGCTTCTGCCTTGGTGCCAATGATGGTCGTATGCGTGTTTGGCGCCGTGCAGGTGAGCGCCACAATCAGGACTGCATACGACCGAGGCACACAGGGCCAACACCCGGCATCATGGTGTGGGGAGCGATCTCCTACACTGGCCGTACACCACTGGTGATCGTCGAGGGGACACTGAATAGTGCACGGTACATCCAAACCGTCATCGAACCCATCGTTCTACCATTCCTAGACCGGCAAGGGAACTTGCTGTTCCAACAGGACAATGCACGTCCGCATGTATCCCGTGCCACCCAACGTGCTCTAGAAGGTGTAAGTCAACTACCCTGGCCAGCAAGATCTCCGGATCTGTCCCCCATTGAGCATGTTTGGGACTGGATGAAGCGTCGTCTCACGCGGTCTGCACGTCCAGCACGAACGCTGGTCCAACTGAGGCGCCAGGTGGAAATGGCATGGCAAGCCGTTCCACAGGACTACATCCAGCATCTCTACGATCGTCTCCATGGGAGAATAGCAGCCTGCATTGCTGCGAAAGGTGGATATACACTGTACTAATGCCGACATTGTGCATGCTCTGTTGCCTGTGTCTATGTGCCTGTGGTTCTGTCAGTGTGATCATGTGATGTATCTGACCCCAGGAATGTGTCAATAAAGTTTCCCCTTCCTGGGACAATGAATTCACGGTGTTCTTATTTCAATTTCCAGGAGTGTATGATGCGGTCTGTTTCAGTGTTTTATGGTTTAGGCTAACACTTATTTTTTAGTTTAGCTAACATTTTCTGTGTATTTCATAATATACAAAGAGGCGTGTGCAAAAAAGTTCATATCTTTAGTAAAATTTAAGATATTTTAATAATTTAAAAATTCTCAAATTCAGTAAAAATTGGGTAATCGGGTCACTTACCCCAAGCCTCTTTTACAATGCTCTGTATGGGTACAACAATGTGGGGGCAAGTGTAACCTCACAACAGAAAATTTTGAAAACGATTATTTGACCATATAATTTGTTCTTTCAAAAACAAAATGTATATTGTTTAAAAGTCAATAAGTGAAACTTTAAGCATGAGAAATTTCAAAATCATATCTTCAGCAACAAGTTGGCAATTTGGTGTCAAACTTGAACTATGCCAAAACGTGGTTACACTTATCCCACTTCACCCTATTTCAGTTTTGACAGCACTTGGTTGCAACAGTCAAGATTGGGTATTCTGTGTATGATAAATTTATTAAAAGTACGTAACTGTGTTTTATTCTGACAGCGTATCAATTCTGTAAATATTAGCAGTTACTGTAATATATTCACATATTTTGATAATCTCCTGACAAATGACGATGATAATTATTACATTCAACTGTATTATGTTACACTTTCTGACATGTTACTTGTCATTTGCGATGGCCAGCGGCTATTTCCGAAGAAGTACGTAAATATTTGTTCGCTCCAGTAACTATCGTCTCTGAAATATCACCGGGGTCTAAGACTGGAGTCACTGTATCAGGAACACAGACACAGTTATTCCGTTACCAACTTCCAGGTTACCTGTAATGGTAGCCCGACAACTGCCAGAGAATGAGAACTGTGAGCCAATAACGATAACTGCCAGAGGAAAATACCGATCTCTGACAGTTATTTCCATAGTCGCTCGTATTCCTTATGGTAACTCTCTTTATACTATCCGTTCAAGCTAAATTGACAGATGAGGTGGTGGCTCAAGGGAACGACCGTACTGTACGACTGTACCGCAGTTCCTATCAGCCACCGCTCGGATATTAATTTTATTTAATTGTTTGTTCTAAAAGCAACGAAGTACAAAGCTCTTACCAACAGATGGCGTGCAGTCTCACAGTTATTCCCATTGCCTATAAAACGCCTTCCAAATGGTCTATCACTCACAGATCTCCGGCGGTACACCGAAAGGTTACCGCCCTTCGATAGTGCAATTTTCGCGCTCATCGAAGTGCTAGGGGTTCCAGGTGCCAGCCAGCCAGCCAGTCAGCCAGCCAGCCAGCCAGCCAGCAGCAGCAGCAGCAGCAGCAGTTCCCGGTCCTGGCCTGCAGCAGTGGTCCCGCAGCCAGCCAGCCAGCCAGCCAGCCAGCCCGCCAGCCAGCCAGCCGGCCAGCCTTCCAGTGGCAGCAGCAGTCCAGCCAGCAGCAGTCCAGCCAGCAGCAGCAGCAGCAGCAGCAGCCGCCGCCGCCGCCGCCCCGGCCCCGTCCGCGGCAGCAGCGTCCCTGCCTCTCGCCGTCGCCGTCCGTCGCCGTCCGTCGTCTCCCAGTGTGTGTCCTGTCCTTTTAGTGCTGTGTTTTTTCTTCTTCTTCCTGTCGTCATGTCCGCCCCCACCACCACTGTCACTACTACCACCACCGCCATCGTGTATACGTCCCCTTCCGCCGCCTCCACCACTATCACTTGGTGTGCCCAGTCCCACCCCCCTCCTTCCATCCCTCCCCTCCTCTCTATCCCTTCGCCCTCGCTCTTTGTCGCCCCCTCTCCCGCTTCTTCCTCTCGTTCTGATCCTTTCCCCCCACTCCCCCAGCCTGTCACTGCAGCTCCGGCTAGGGTGGTGGCCCGTCGGGCCACTGCCCACGCCCAGCTCTCCCCGTCGCCATCGCCATCACCGCCGCCACCGCCACCGCCACCTCCGTCATCTTCGTCGCCATCGCCATCACCATCACTGACACATTCGCCTGCACCGTCACAGTCACTATCTCCGGCGCCGACTGCTGCGTCCGTGCCGGGACCTGTCCCTTCCCACCACCTCCCCATCGTTCCCGTCCCTCATATCACCACCCGCCCATCTGCCGCTGTCAAACGCCCTAGTGGCGCCTCCACTTCCTCTGCTCCTAAAAAGGCTCCACCCCGCCCCCCGTCCCCACCCCAAAATGCCATGGACGTCTCCCCACCAGGCCCCGCTCCCTCCTCCTCCTCCTCCCCACCCGGTCTCTACAAATATCTCCTGTCCCGTCCCGATCCTTCCTTCCTCGAGGCCCGGAATCTCTCCCTCCTCCTCCGCCAACATTTCCCTGGCGCCCCCATCTCTCTCCTTACTCCCAGACGGGATTCTGTTCATATCTCCTCCCCCAGCCCAACCCTCCATACTGACATCCTCTCCCGCCTCCCCATCACCCGTTTTGGTCCTCACGCCTCCCTCACCCCTGCTCCCTCCCCATCTCCTACCCACCAACCCCAACCCCCGCGTCGCCCGCCGACCCTCACCGCCGTGATCACTCGGCTTAGCCCGTCGATCACGGAGGAGGAGGTGCTGGCGGAGCTGAAGGCCCATCCCACCCTGGAGGTGCGGGCAGTCCGCCGCATTTTCAACGCGACCGGCCCCACCCGCCTTATGCGGGTTTTCTCTGAGGACGCCCCCTCCATTGACCGTCTCCTGAAGGAGGGTGCCCTCCTCTTCAATCAGCGGTACAAGGTCGACCCCTCCCGTTCCCCCCCTCAATCCCTGCGCTGCCAGAGATGTCTGCGCTACAATGCACATCCAACAGCAGAGTACTGCGAGGCCCCCACCTGCCCGCATTGTCGGCAAGCGCACTTCCTCCGGCAGTGCCCCAACCTCCAATCCCCTCCCTCCTGTAATACCTGCAGCCTCCCCCACCCCACCTACTCCCAAAAGTGTAAAGCCCGACCCCCTCCCACCACTCCTGAACTCACCGTACCTGTCCAACCCCTGGACGCCCCCACCCCTCCTGGCAATTCCCTTCGTCCCCCCCCCCCCCACTGCTGAGGACATCATCAGGTTCCTTACCATCGTCCTCCAGAATGTTCATCCCTTTCAGCGCCCACACACCCTCCAACAGATCTCCCTCGCCGCCCGTTTCATATTCCAACTCAAGATGTACGCCACCTACTCCAACAACCAGGCCCATTTCACCTTCTCCCGCCTCGACACCCTCGTCTAAATCCCTATCATGGCGCGACAGCAACGTATCCTTTTCAACAACATCCGCTCCCTACCCGCCAACAGGAACCTCTTCCTGCACACCCTTGCCACCCACCGCGTGGATGCCTTCCTCCTTAATGAAACCTTCCTCCAACCCCACCACACCATTCACACTTCGCCCTACCTCCTCCACCGCTCCGATAATCCCCTCCCGATTGCGCGTGGCGGAGTTGCCATTGGTCACCACCGCCAGATCCCCGTTCGGCTCCAACCTCTCCTTCCCGACCCCACCGAACACCTGATCCTTAGTCTCTTCTTCCCCGGCCTTACCATCTATGTCCGCCCCAACGCTCCTATTCCCTTCGACTTCCTCTCCCACGTCGATCGTACCTTCTCCTCCTACGTGATCGCCGCCGACCTCAACATCCATAGTCATTCCGCTGCCCAGTTACGGCGATGGCATCGGTTCCTCTCCATCCTTCAAGGTGACCTCGTCCCCATCCCCCGACATACCCGTCCTGAATCCAACTCCACTCCTGATGTTATTCTCTCCTCCCCCAACCTCCTTGGCAGCATAACGGTGGATGTCCTGGAGCCTATTGGTAGCGACCATCTCCCTGTCCTCCTCACCGTTTCAGACGGTCGTCGCCCTCGCCCCGACCCTCGTACTGACCCTCCCCCTAAGTATGTCCATGACTATTCCCGAGCCGACTGGAATGCCTACCGGGATACCCTTTCCACCCAGGTCGATAGCCACCCTCTCACCTACCACCACCCTGACGATGTCACCCATGCCGCCTCCTTTCTCCAGCGGACCTTGTCTGAGGCCGTGGAGGCCCACGTTCCTACTGTCGCCATCCACCCCCACCGTCCTACCTTACCCCCACAGGCCGTTCTCCTCCTCCGTGAATCCCGTCGTTTCTACCGTGCCTTCCTCCGCACGCGTGACCCGGACACACTACGACGCCACCGGCAACTCCAGCGACACGTTCGTAATTTGCTCGCGGCTAAGAAACGCCGGGACTGGCGACAGACATGCACCCGTTTAAATGCAACCCTACCAATCAACTCGTCCAAGTTCTGGTCGGCCTTCCGTCGCCTTACCGGAACTAAACCCTCCCCCTATTATCCTCTTCTCCATGATGATCACCCTTTCCCTGACTCCCTTAGTAAGGCCAATCACTTTGCCTCCTACCTCTCCGATGTATTTTCCGTCCCCGATGATCCCCAGTTCGATTACTCCCTCTTCCCAGATATCCGCGATCGAACTGACACCTCTTCCCCTCCCCTCGCTCCTGGCTTCCAGTACTTGGACAACATTACACACACGGAACTCAATGCCCCTATCACTACACAGGATCTCATTGATACACTCCGCACAAAACGCAACACCGCTCCTGGTCACGATCGTGCCACCTACCGTCACCTTCGTGAAGCTCCTGTCTCTTTCCTCTCCACCCTGGCCAGGCTCTACAATGTAGTCCTGTCCACCGGTTACTACCCCGACCTGTGGAAAACCTCCCGTATCCTCATGTTCCTTAAACCTGGCAAACCGCCGTCCGCCGTCTCCTCCTACCGTCCCATCAGCCTTACCTCGGTCTTCAGCAAGGTCCTAGAATCTATCCTCACCCGCCGCATCCACCAGCATCTCCGCCAGCACCGCCTCCTTCCCGTCACCCAGTGTGGCTTTCGGCCGCCCTTCTCTTCCGACGATCTTCTCCTTCACCTCACTCATCTCCTTTCCGAACAGCGTAATTCCCGTCGCTCCGGCATCTTCCTCTCACTTGACCTCGAACGCGCTTATGACCGTGTCTGGCATTCCGGTCTCCTCTTCAAGCTCCAAACCTTTGCCCTTCCCATTAACTACGTCCGTCTGATCGGTTCCTTTCTCTCCCGCCGTCCTTCCTATGTCACCATCCATAACACCGATTCCTACACCTTTTTCCCCTCTGCTGGTGTGCCCCAAGGCTCCGTCCTCTCCCCCCTTCTGTACCTTTTGTACACGGCGGACATGCCGCCGCCGTCGCCCCCCGTCCACCTCCTCCAGTTTGCCGATGACACCGCCTTCCTCGCCCTTGCCCCCACCCTGCAACGCTCCCAACGCCTTCTCCAATCCCATCTTGACCGGTTCACCGCTTGGTGCAACCAGTGGTTGCTCAAGGTCAATCCCTCCAAAACCCAGGCGATCATTGTAGGCAAAACCACCCCTTCCTTTCGCCTCCTTGATTTCTATCTCACCGTCTATGGCCGTCCTATCGCCCTCACTCCCACCCTTAAGTACCTTGGCGTCACCCTCGGCCGTCGCCTCTCCTGGACTCCCCATCTCCAGACCATTCAAGCCAAGGCACGTTCCCGACTCCGTCTCCTCAAGCTCCTTTCCGGCCGCACGTGGGGTCTGGACCCCTCCACACTCCTCCACACCTATAAATCCCTCATCCGCCCGATCCTTTGTTATGCCCATCCAGCCTGGATCTCCGCCCCCCCCTACCTTCTATAAATCCCTCCAAATCCTTGAACGCCATGCTCTCCGCCTTGCCAATCGCATCCATCTCCCCTCCCCCACGCGGATCCTGTATGATCTCATCCCCTTCCCCCACCTCCTCCTTTTCCTTGAAAGGATACGGATCCTGTACACCTCCCACCCCCGCCCGCTGCCGCGCCTGTATTCCCACGTCCCACCCGGTCTCCATCTCTCCACCCTCCATACCCTCTCCCAAGGTGGCTTCCGCCAGCTCCCTCTCCCTGATGATGTCCTCGTCCCCTCCATCTACCCCTCCTATCAACTTTGACCCTGCCCCTCCCCCCACTTCCCGTGTCCTTTCCTTTCGGCACCCTCCCTCCCTTCTCTTCTCTTCCCTTCTTTTTCCATCTCCCTGTCCCCTCCCTTCCCCCTCTTCCCCCGGGCTTCCTCTCCCCCTTCCTCCCTCCCCCCTATCTCCCCTGCCCGTGGCATCTCTGCTCTCCCCTCTCGCTCTCCCACTCCCCTTCCTCCTCCTCCTCTCTTGGCAGGTCCCCGGAATCGCACACGTATAGTGAACATTCGCGCGCCGGAGATCGTCGCCTTTTGTGTCTCGTGTGTGTGACGTCGTATAGTGTTTTTGGTGTCCGCCGTCCCACTCCTACGTTCACTTGTGCCGTCGGACTCATCAGTGTTTTGTGCGCTGTGCCAACGTGTTTTCAGTGTTGTTATCGTCACATGTGAACGACTCCGTGTTTTTTATGTCTCTGTGACCTCTCTCTTTTGCCCGTCACTTTGTTCATTGTCATTCACCATGTTTTATACTCTTGTAAAACGCTCTGGCTGAAGAGCGGCGTAGTGTGCCGCTGCCAGCCTACCTGAGTTGTACAGGTTTTAAAATAACAATAAAGTAAAAAAAAAAAAAGTCTATCACTCTCCTTCGTTCGTAGCCAGATCTCCGATGAATTGACGGGAAAGCGTATTACGATCTTCGGTCAACAGATGGCGCGAGGCACTGTTGACACTAGACAGTTATTGAAAATTGAAATAACTGCCTGTATCAGAGTAACAGTTATCGCAGTAACAGTTACTTCTCAGTAACCAGTTATTTTTATCACGTTATTTTTTGCCACCTCTAATAGCGAATGTTTGAATGTCACACTGTCCACCTTTTCTCGTCAGTCACGAAGTACACGACGGAGATCACTGCATGGGGAAACTGCTCGTAACAACACGTCACATTCTAAGCCATTTCTTTTACAAAGATACATGTAGCGATTTTACCGGACAGGCCAAAAACAACAAGCTCTAATAACTTGGGTATTTAGTTGTTATGAACATAACCTGCAAATTTATAACACTCTTACAACTTCACCAAGCACACTATAGGTGATGTGATCAAGAATACAGAATAAAATCTCGTCCTTATGTACCCATTAAAAATTAAAAGACAGAAACCTCAAATATAGCTTCCACAGCGTCATCACAAGATATTCACGAACTATTAGACTCGCCAAACTCAACTGTTATTGTGTTAGAAATGAAGTACCGCGCTAATTTACTTGCGAAACCATTTTCGTCATTTACTCTAGCTTGCAGTTCATAAACGCTTAAAAATTACCTGGAGAATACCACACAAATTTCCGCTAAACCACGAACTTACAGCTGACTACTCACTGAAAGAAACCAGCTAAACCAAAGATTTTGCAGCAAGACAAAGCACTCTGCCGTGGGCTGTGAGATAAGGACTTTGGAAAGACCGGAAAGATAAATTGCGAAAATTAAATTAAGGTAGAATACCTACTCTATCCCTTTGGTAAATCCTTATCGCTATTTTAGTATAACAACTACATAACTTAAAATAGCTGTTATTGAAGAAATGCGTTTGAAAATTTCTCGCAATTTTAAATCTTCACTGTACCACAGTTTAACATAACAGTCGCGACACTCACCACTGTAAAAGTTGCCGTTCGACAGATGGAGCGACACTAGCGCTCCAAGCAGCAGGTAAGGTGAACGTCAGTCGCGTTGTAAGCATATGTTTGTTTACATCCATTTCCTACGTAATTTCCGAATTATTCGAGTTATTTTCTTGCCTCCAAGAGTTTGTTTAGTATCGGAAGGCAAATATGTTTCTATTAATGATTCTAAAATAAGTGCAAGTATGGACAAAAACCATGAATAGAGTGGTAAGCTACAACACATTCGTGAAGAAACACTTGTGACATTGGACAGAATTCAGGTTACCATGTTGATATCAAAAGAATATAAACACACAGATTCACATGTAAGAAGCACAGACATGTACATCTACATGCAAAAGCTATCGACAGCGCGTTTATCGTTCTGTAGGCCTACTGTGTGTGTCATTGTTGCCTGTTGCCACAAGTACGACCTTAATCTTTATATTATTCAAAGTGGGTAAAGCAACTGCCAAATAGTGGCAGAAATATGCTGAAAACATTATAATGAGATGATTACATTACATTCCACGAAAAACCAAATATTTGAATTATTTTTCAAACAATCTGTCTGTAGGCACTTTCCTTGTCCTGTAATACTTTCTCTCGATCTGCACATTCTGACACTTCACACGCTTTTGTAAGACATGAACAGCTGCACTTAATCTAACCACTTTATCGTCAAAGCACATCTGTGGTGACGATTCGCACGATTCTGGCACTGATACATGGAGAGCTGAACTGGCTGCTTCTGTGTTATACTACTGTTTCACAACTTTAGATTGACTGTCGAATCTTTGTGGCAGTTTCCTCTTCATCGTCAGTTGAGGTGGTTTATTTAGGATGTCAAACAGTGTGGGTACTGCATTCCACACGAGTTTGTTATTGTCTGCGTTCATGAACTGGTTTTCTTCGAAATGTAGCGGACAAAACCTAATATTATTATACAGGTAAACTGGGTCTTTCTTCATAAGGTCTTCTCGTCTGCTATTAACAAGCCATTTTCTGCTCCTAAAACGATACATTCATCATTTATACACATACAGTTTGCAACTGAATCCTGACGATACAGTTTAGTAACATGATGGTATATACCTCTCAGGATCCTTAGGAAACATAAAAAGAGACAGCTGTGGTGTCTTCTTCCTGTTGTTGCTGCAATTTATTGTGCTACAAACGCTCCCGATAGTATAAACCATTGTATAAATCAAAATAATCAATCACTATTCGCTTTCACGATCGCGCCGAACTCACATTTCAACATACCAGCCGCTTGGGGCGCTGCTGGCGCTGTAGGCAACAAAATCGAGGCGAAGTGTCGCGACTGTTATTTTAAACTGTGACTGTACTGTGTGGGAAGCACTGATATGCACATGGACATAACATCGTCGTAATTTTCCTTTGTTACAGGCAGGACGAGCATGTACAAACCGTTTGACAGTGAGGTCTTGTTGATTGTCCTTGTTTTCTTGTTAGAGTTTTGAGTCTAAACTCTTCCCCAAAGTTTTCTTTAAATCGCTTAACAAATGGACGCTGTTTTATGATATTCCCATCCGAAGAGGGAAGGAAGATTAAACGTTCCATCGACACCAAGGTCATAGGAGACAGTGCAAAGCTCGCACTGTGTTAAGGATGGGGAAGGAAATCGGCCGTGCCGTTTCAAATGAAACATCCCAACTTTTGCTTGGAGCGATTTAGACAAGTCTCGGAAAACCCAAAACTCTATGGTCAGATACTGGTTTACAACATAGTTCTTCCAATTGCGAGTCCAGTATATTAACCACTGCACCACCTCATTCGGTCTTACCCATCTAACTGGTTTCCTGATCACATCTCCTTTCGTTGTTGTTGTTGTAATCTTCAGTCCTGAGACTGGTTTGGTGCAGCTCTCCATGCTACTCTATCCTGTGCAAGCTTCTTCATCTCCCAGTACCTACTGCAGCCTACGTCCTTCTGAATCTGCTTAGTGTATTCATCTCTTGGTCTCCCTCTACGATTTTTACCCTCCACGCTGCCCTCCAGTACTAAATTGGCGATCCCCTGATGCCTCAGAACATGTCCTACCAACCGATCCCTTCTTCTGGGCAAATTGTGCCACAAGCTCCTCTTCTCTCCAATTCTATTCAATACCTCCTCTTAAGTTATGTGATCTACCCATCTAATCTTCAGCATTCTTCTGTAGCACCACATTTCGAAAGCTTCTATTCTCTTCCTGTCCAAACTATTTATCGTCCATGTTTCATTTCCATACACGGCTACACTCCATACAAATACTTTCAGAAACGACTTCCTGACATTTAAATCTATACTCGATGTTAACAAATTTCTCTTCTTCAGAAACGCCTTCTTTGCCATTGCCAGTCTACATTTTCTATCCTCTCTACTTCGAACATCACCAGTTATTTTGCTCCCCAAATAGCAAAACTCCATTACTACTTCGTGTCTCATTTCCTAATCTAATTCCCTCAGCATCACCCGACCTAATTCGACTACATTCTATTATCCTCGTTTTGCTTTTGTTGATGTTCATCTTATATCCTCCTTTCAAGACACTGTCCATTCCGTTCAACTGCTCTTCCAAGTCCTTTGCTGTCTCTGACAGAATGACAATGTCATCCGCGAACCTCAAAGTTTTTATTTCTTCTCCATGGATTTTAATTCCTACTCCGAACTTTTCTTTTGTTTCCTTTACTGCTTGCTCAATATACAGATTGAATAGCATCTTAACAACTCACATAATACTGTCAACTGACAACCTTCTCATGGGTTGTTTCACGAGCAATATAAGGTTTGTCACCCCCTTCTTCTCGCACATTCAGCAATAGCATTCCAGTCAGCAGCCCGTCCACTTTTACTTTTTTAAAATTCTGTTGTGACTGCCAAATGCAATGAGATACATTCCATTTCACTGTGATGAATAAACATGAATTTTAAATCAATGGATTCTAGGCTAGATCTTCCAGTGTTTGATTAATTATAGGTTAGATATTTCCTGAATACCGGACGAGCACATCAGAAAATTTGTTGGGATTCTGTCTTCCACAACAATCGCTAAAATGAGCTTTACCATTGCAGGTAGAGACTTCAACATCCATACAAATAGCAACATCCATACAAATAGCTTGCTATCTCATATCTTCCTCGTTTTCCCTGTATTTCCGAACACATGAAACACTCTTCTTGTTTTCACTTTATGTCATTGTCTGAAAAATTAAAAAAAATTTCAGTCGCTGCTTATAAAGCAAACCATTGTTAATGGGATCAGTTGCTGTCAACAAAACTTGCTGGAAACAGAGGTTTCAGCTTACAGATGTCCTATGTAAGTTTTGGGCTCACTCCATCTCGTTTCTTCTCCTCACGAGCACTGTCTGTTTCTAAAAGTTGAGCATTATAATTAGGTGTCAGTGCTCCTTTATTGACCCCAGCGGTACTCTAGGCAGTGTAGAGACGTCACTGATCTTTTTCGGGATGATGAAAACAGAGACTATAATCCTCTGAAACTGTCTTTCTGTAAATATGCTCTGTATGCACAGATTTGTACAAGTGTGATGTTTTAGTGACAATCTGAGGTATTTTATTATTTTTCCATTGTGAAAGTACTAAGCTTGAGCCACTGAAAAATTTCAGTTTGATTCCTCACACCATCCCAAATTTCTGGTCAATTAAATTTCCTTAGATGATGGTTCTTCTGCCTTCTTCACTTGTGTTTTTGACTGCTCTTTTCTTCATCGCTGTTACCACAACACCTTAACAGATTCCAAGTTTATTCAGAAACATGGTCTTGCAGTCTTGAATTCATTCTGTTCTTCATAGGAAGTAGAACATAAGAGTGAAGTTTCTTTTGGAGTTCACTCATGTGCTAACTTTTTTAAAGATCTTGCTTGAATTATTGCAAATAAAGTCTCTTTTTTATACATCTCTAATTTGTAACATCTTTAAAAATGTTCAGCCTTCCTGCATGGACATTCTTCTTATGACATTTGCTTCTGCAGTTGTCTCAACATGGATTTTTCATGTAAGCTCCTGGAACATGGAGTTCCCTGAATGAAATGTAGGATTCTTTGCACTGGTATCTGATTTTCAAAACATTTATATCCCTGAGTTATCAATGTTTTTATATTTTTTATGGCGTTGGTTCTCCTTGAAAGTGTTTCTCCTATGTCTCTAAATTCTGTTCTTTAAAGGGGTGCACATCAGTAATGTCACATTCATTGGCTGTCTACAATAGCTCTGAACTTTGTTACCATCAGTTGGTTTTAATTGCTTCAAATAATCATTTGCTCATTTTTGTGGCTCTTCATCTGATTCATGACCAGATGTTAGTTGATATTCCAAAGTATAAGGAGAGATATCTGATGGCGAATATGAATCATGATTATTGTCACTGGCAAGGACTGATATGAGTGGTTTCTCACACAGGAAATATGAAGAATCAAGAGTACTTACAGAAGAACAGAAACATATTCTAGTATATTGTGCATTCTATACTTCAAACTTTCCTTATTCTTCAGCTTGACAAAATTTTTTAAAAAAATGTTTGCACTCTGCATCCATAGAAAATGAAGGAAACAGAAAAGAGAAATAAAGTGTTGAAATTTGATTTCAAAGCTATAGTATTTCAGAAGAATGTTGTTATACATACAAGCAAGAGACATCAAATTCTATAGAACAAATTCCATCATATTTTCCCTCTGGAACTCATAACTAACAAATTAGTACTACAAGAGAGCTCTGAAACCAAACAAACACCCACGATTTTTTCACTCTTTATGACATAAACAGGACAAAACCATAAAGAACGGGGAAAAATACTCACCAAACTTTGTTGCCAATATAAACAGACAACAAATATTTCCCTGTATGAAGTTAAGGTATTACAGTTGTGTAGTTCAAGATATCTGCCTCTGTTCAAGATATCTGCCTCTGGCATTACAGTTATCATATAATTCACAGTTCTTATTAAGGAACACCTGGGCAATTCAAGATAGCTATTTGTAGCAGAGAAATGCTCACTGATATAATATTTGCATATTTGTTGAAGTGAGTATTGTGATCTAACAGTAAATCCTGAGAGATACCTAGTTATAGCAGAAGGAGGTGTAATAATGATGACTCAAATGTGAAAAAGATCGAGTAACCTAGTTATTGTACTAATGTGAGGATATTTTTTAGCAGTTGTAGAAATAGGTTGAAATACTATGAATAACTGTAAAGCAGCTGAAGACACAATGACTACACTAGTAAGAATAACCTTATTCAAAGCAGCCATCAATATCTGAAAATCTTACAATAAATACTAAGTTACAAAATATATTATGAGCAAAATAGAGGCCATAGCCTTGGAATAGTTTAATGTGTATTAAGGTATAGTATCTCAGCTTAACATTTTATCTGGAAGCATCTATCAGATTTTAAAGAAATTCAAGTAAAGCAAGTTTGATCCCATTTTAGCAATGTTATCCTCATTCAAAAAATCTTTCACCCAGAATTTAAATGTATATCAACTTGAAACAAAATGCAGTTTCGAGAATTTTCGGAAGTTGCAAATGCTATGCTTAGGATATTTCGTAGTAAATCGTCATTTGTGTCTATATGAACAGTTTTTCATTCTGATGGGATCTGATGTCAGTTCTAATTAAGCTTTAAGCATCTGAAAGCACTAATAAATTTTATGTTGCCACTTCATTCTAACATTTGTAACCGAAAAATGAAAATTAATTTATTATGCTGGAGTTAAGAAATCTTAAAATACTAATAGTTGTGCAGTAATGGAAATATCTATGTGCCTGTACTCAGTGTTTTCTGAAATTATTGGCACTCCTTGGTAAGGAAAGTAATTGCTGAAGTATAGAATCAGATTCCTTTCACAAAGTTAAAGTATATTTTGCCACTTAACAAAAATTTTGTTTACATTCCATACTTGCAAAATGATTGCTTAGAGAACATGTTAAAAGAATGTCTATTCATTAACTAATTAGTGTCAAAACCCAATAATAGAAAGTTGCAAAATCAGCTACATTTATACTGACTTACCTAATTTCCTTTTCTTGTCAATGCTATAGGTTTCCTTCTTCTGTAGTGTTTAAAAAAGTACTCATGTTCAAGCGCAGTGCAAAATACATACCACAATCTACTCATACTAGGCTCAGTATAGTTTACATATAAAATGAAGTTTCATTTTTTGAGAGCTGTATGTGCCAATTATGCACCAAATTGAAGTTGACTGTAGTCTCTACTAAATTAGTGGCAAAAGTTACCTGCTGATACTAGACACAATAAAACAAAAATCACTGTTTAGATGGCATATGTCTTTTTTTTGTTACATGTCAGCAGACAGGCAAATACATATTAATTAAAACACTGGATGAAAGTGCAGTTACAAAGCCGGTTGTCAACTGCAAATCTAGAAGCTCATTCGGAATTTTCTATGGCCCCTAAAGAAAGTTAGTTGGTATTTTATTCTCTTAGGTTACAATTTAATCACTTAGTCACAGTTTTTGGCCAAATCGGAAATAAGACACGCAGGTACATTACTGTAATGTGAAACATATATCTCAGGCTCCAGCACACATCAGTTTTTTATTTCAGTCGTACTTCTGTTTCGAGCTTCATTGGCTTTGTAGCTCACCATGTCACATTCCAATGTTTCAAGGTCTTGCAGTACTAGTACTCTGCAGATCAGTCTGTCAGCACACCTACATTTTCTTCCATTCATATTTGCTGGCTTCACCAACTCACAGTAGAGTGATCAAACTCCAGCCCTAACCTAGGCCTCAGGCTTCATTACAGGTCATTGTGGCACTACATCTAGTTTTTTCCATTCATCAAACAACTAAGAAAATCAGTAACCCACCCTAAAATTCATAATAACCAGAAACGTATAAGTTATTTTGGCACTCTGCATATTAAAACTAAAACAATCAATTCATTTCACCTACTGAAAGTAATAATTATGTTTGGCGATTCTTATTGGCTTTCATATACTGGCATCCAATTGCCTGTGACCAGTATCAATAAATTGCCATCAGCACACAATTCAAGAGCTACAAGCCCCGTATGTGTACTCCGCCAAATTCTGTAATGAAATATTAATCTTAATCACCTGTTACACATCAAGTGCATCTTAGGTAATGGTAACAAATGATTAAACTCACCAGACTGTTATGACATGTGATTTACTTACTGTTACCACGTATTATTATTCATACTTGTAGATATTTTAACCATAATGAACATCCCACACTTAAAAATGCTAAACAAAAACCAAAATTTGTTCACATCCTGCAGATATGCATCCATCAGTAACATGTACCAACAAGAGCTCATAGTTTGCTGCACACACATCAGATATGCAACGTGCCCAACAAATACTGGATGTCAACCTCGAGACACATCTAGTATCACAAGTCGCCCCACCCTCTTCTGTAGCATGTCAAATCTTCAAAAAGTATGGGAATTTGTGGCCGACTTGATGACCTATGCTTTTGCAAACAGTTGTCAGGGACTGTGTAGCATGAAGGGTGTCCTCAGTAGAGTATGTTGGTGTAGGTGTTGCTGCCATCTGTGGTTCGATGAAGTTGCTCATCCCTTTTTGTAACGAACGAGATTGGTGCTAAATTTGTACTTGGTCACTGTGTAACATTTAAGCTGTTTTTACCCTTTCAAGTGACGCTGTTTTTGGGCTATCGTTTTATACTGCATACAGTTAATGCAGACAACAAGCCCACCACTTTTGATTCTACATAGCCTAAGGAAACCTTTCCCTGACGTGGTATTGGCAGTTAGAATTATTAGTCAATTTTCCACAGATGTGAGACATGTTAAAGGGACTGAAAAGATGGTGGCCAACTATTTTTCGAGGTCAATGAAATTTGTTATTCCGTTGATTGGCCAAATATGTGTCAGAATAAGCAGCCAACATGTAGACAGATGAGCTTATGTGAGTGGCGACATGTCAGTTCAGCTGAAAAGAGCTGTATTTTAAGGGAGTAAAAAACTTCATTGTGGTTTAGTACATCTCAACTACCTCCCACACCTTATCATGTCTGCTGCTGTTTTTCGCATGCAAGTGTTTATAAAGGTGTACAAGAACAGTCACCCTCGAGCTAATACCATAATTAAACTTGTCAAGGACAGCTACATTTGGCCAAGTACTAGGAAAGGCTGTTGATCATGCAAAAGATAATTTGTTTCACTTCAGACAGCAAAAGCTGAGGCATCAAGGGATCATCAGTTTAGTATTGGAGAGCAGCATGGAGGGTAAAAATTGTAGAGGGAGACCAAGAGATGAATACACTAAACAGATTCAGAAGGATGTAGGTTGCAGTAGGTACTGGGAGGTGATGAAGCTAGCACTGGATAGAGTAGCATGGAGAGCTGCATCAAACCAGTCTCAGGACTGAAGACCGCAACAACAACAACAACAACAACAAGACTGAACAATTATCACCATAATTACCCAGCAATTTTCCCTGAGTGTTTACTATCTCTAACTATAAGCAACTGATGGAGATTAGCTAAAACAATATCTGTACTTGCAGATGGAGGTCTGTCTATATCCAAAATTGTGTGTCCTTCCACAACTAGAGTTAATTGCAGAAAGTTCAGTGTCACCTTCAACACTTAAAGAACTTACATCTTTGGGGCCCTAATTTTTGCCACTTTTGCAACATAACCTTAAGGCTTGATCTCCCTGCTAAACGATGAGCAGAAATGCTTTGTTAATGGAAGCATAATAAGGTTCTTTTTTGGTATACCTGTGCTCTGTAATACCTGAAACATCTGGCTTATTAACACATGCTATGATGTCCAAATATCTGTGCTTACTTCCTCAGCTTGTAAAGTTTTGGAGGATAATCTTGAAACTGTATTTGGATTGGTGGATCATATCTGCAGATTTAATTCCAACTTGTGTGTTATCTAAATTTGCATAGTCACCACATTTTTTAATTTTTTGTTTGTAGCCATAAATATCCTCATTAAGCTAATCAGATGTACATGTCAAACTGGGAAGAGGACACAAAAAGGCCACACACAATAATAATAAAAAGAAACATTCAAAAGGAGTTCCTGACAGCTAAATGTAAAACTCGTTTGTTTTTGGATATATTACATCCAAAAGCTTAATAAGGCTGTTAGTTTCGTATCTTCAAGGCATAATGCTGCTCCACTGAGCATCACAATAAACAGCCTGAGATAGTAGAGTACTGTGATACTACCTAAGAAGAAATTGATGCACCACTGGATGTGAAGTGCACAATTTACTCCACACAGCAGGTGCTCCAGAAGATGGACTCTCACTCTTCTGTGCCATCATGAATATTTCTCTGGTAAATACATAAGTGGTATATTCTACACTGACAGAAAATTGAATAATTACATTTTTGCTTAAAGTTCCTTAAATGGCAATTGATGAGACCGTATCTGAAAAGACAGCTATCAACCCCACTTTCCACAGGAGGTAGGACTACAAATTACCAAAATTCTGAAATGTGAAACTTGTAAACCTGGAGTTGATCTAGCAAAACAAGGAAGGTCTGACATGTGTCCCACATCAGATGAGAAAACAAAAGGTTACTGTCTTAGCTATAGCACACAAATATGCAGTGACTAAGAACTGGGTGTGATGACTATGTACATTTGTTTAACTCCTGGTTTAAGTAATTTACATCATTTCATTGCTGTGGTTCTTACTGTTATCCATTAATATCAAAATGTCAACAACTACTTTGTTACTTTAAAATCTTCAATATGTTAGCTGTGGCCGACACTTATAAATGTCAACGTAAGCCACTAACCCTGTGCTTGTAAGTGTCAGCTGCACTTAATGTGCAAAACATGAAAATTTTTACAATTTAATTGAAAGTCCTAATTAAGCTTCCATTTTCATGCATGTTTATTTTTAAATATTAAAACTGATGAGAGTTTCATTTCTAGGCCCCTAATTTTCAAATCTGGATGGCATCATCCTTGCACTGCAACTAAAAGTACACCATGCATGACAGGTTCAATGTAATCTCTCCTGTAAATTGCACCTCACACATGTTGCTATCACAGGAAACTGCACCAAATATGTCAATATAATACTACATTTCATTTTCCATATATCTAAGCAAAACCAATTCATGCCCATCCAAGTGTATCTCATCTGTGCACTGCATCTTTCCCTTAACTTTAGTGTGCTTTACAATAAAATTCATACAGCAAGTTTTCTGAGTAAATTACCCATTCCATACCTACAGCTAATGCTTGTGTAACCCAGTGTGCCTTTCAGATGTGTTTACTTGTGTGTCAATACAAATGTCAGGTTTGGTTCTCAAGTGTGTCTTGAAATACATACCCCACATCAATTTTTAAGTACTTAGTCTCAGTTGCAAAATATGTTATGCACTATCAGTGCCATTTCACTGGAAAAATTTTAAATCATGCTGGGGATATACGGATAACAAAGTTCCCGCATTTCTCAGAAATTTAATTTTAGTTGCTTCAGCCAATGAGAACCAGGGAACAAAGTCTTACACTGCCCTGTTTTGTGTGCAGTGGTCTCATGGTAATAACCAGATAGCAGCATTTTTACACTTTATTCTTAATGAGCAAAAATACTTACTTGTATCTGATATTCCTTACCATTTCCAGGCGATTTTTGGGTCTGCAGTATTTTTATTTCAATTTCTATAAAGCCAAACGATTAAATGACTAGAAAGTTGTTTACGAATTCAGTTTTAAATACATATTTAGCATAAGATATTAACTGTCTAAAGGATAATAGCTCAAACAGTAATTAGCATTCTAGCTGTATCTTTTTAGCCAAGACTATTATAGATGCATATACTTTACTCTCAAGGTTCCTATGTGCCCCCTTAACACATTGACTACCATATTGCTGCCACCAGCGACAACAGCACAGCACACTTAATGCTGTATACCTTAGCTGGTGGTGAAACATCTGTCATTAACCATATCAGTAAACCTGTTAAATATAGAAAAACCACACCCAAGAAAGGCAGCAAGATAAACTCTCAGAGAATACTATAATCTAAAAATGTAAAATTACAACTAAATAAGCAATTTCCAATTATGTGTACCAAGCAAATTATGCCTTGAGTCAGTGATTTCTTTTGCCACAATTGATTAAGAAACATGCAAACTGAAGGACTAGTGAATAATCATACTTTACCTGTGAAAGCAGTGACAGCTATGTGCATAGTCCAATTTATGTTGAAATTATCAACTTGGTATTTCAATTAAATTTTGTGAACTATAGGCAACACGATAAAGAAATCAAACGAAAAAAACACAAAATTAATTTCTTTATTAACAATGCTCGGTTTTCCACATCACCATAGAGGTACCAAGCTTGATGCGTTACTCATTTTTTTTTTTTTTACATTGCAAGTTTCCCCAGTAGGCCTATAAACCATGAAAAACACAAATAGCTACTTCTTGCTGTCTTCTCTTCTTTGGACTTTCACTTCAGATAGAGGAGGAAGACTGCAAATGAAAAGAAGAAACAGTGTTTTCTGTTGTACATTTAGTGGCGCATTGGCGAATATTCCGCATTTGGGTGAACAGATAGCGTCTACAAATTTAGTGAAAGAATTGAGAAATGTGTCAATTAAATGCGATGTGAGTCTTGCAGTATCTCCCTGTTATTCTCGAACTAAGTTTTGCGTTATGAGACTTGTGGGAACCGGATTCCAGAAAGATTTGAAGACTGTGAGAAAGAAAGTCAGTTTTGAATGTGAGGTTTTTTTTTTTTTTTTCCTTTATTGTTATTTTCAAACCCGTACAAACAGGCAGGCTGTCAGCAGCATGGTACGCCGCTCTTCAGCCGTAGAGGAGATATAGAAAGAACAGAAAGAATACACAAATGTGACATAACGGTGGGTAATAAAACAGTAGACACATAAAGACAAACACGGAGCCGTTCACACTTGACGAGAATTCACTACAAACTGGTGTCACGACGCACTAACACTGAAGACGGCGATGGCACAGGTGAACGATGGAGTATGACGGGAACACTGAACACGAAACACAACGGCACTCACGAGACACTGATGGCGAGGATCTCCGGCGCGCGAATGTTCACTCAGCGTGTACGAGTCCGGGGACCTGCCAAGAGAGGAGGTGGAGGAGGAGGAAGGGGAAATGGGAGAGGGGAGAGTAGAGATGCCATGGGCAAAGGAGTGAGGGGGAGGGAGGAAGGGGGGGTGAAGCCCGGAGGAGAGGGTAGGAGGGAGGGGGGAAAGGAAAGAGAAGGGAAGGGAAAGGGGGGGAGGGAGGGTGCCTGAAGGAAAGGACACAGGAGGGGGGGGAGGATCATAGTTGATAGGAGGGGTAGATACAGGGGAGGAGGACATCATCAGGGAGGGGGAGCTGGCGGAAGCCACCTTGGGAGAGGGTAAGGAGGGTGGAGAGATGGAGACCGGGTGGGACATGGGAGTACAGGCGCGGCAGCGGGCGGGGGTGGGAGAGGATCGGGGAGACGAGTGGGTGAGGAGGATCGAGTTTACGGGAGGTGTAGAGGATTCGTATCCTTTCGAGGAAGAGGAGGAGGTGAGGGAAGGGGATAAGATCATACAGGATCCGCGTGGGGGAGGGGAGACGGATGCGATAGGCAAGGCGGAGAGCATGGCGTTCAAGGATTTGGAGGGATTTATAAAAGGAAGGGGGGGCGGAGATCCAGGCTGGATGGGCGTAACAAAGGATAGGGCGGATGAGGGACTTATAGGTGTGGAGGATGGTGGAGGGGTCCAGACCCCACGTTCGGCCGGAAAGGAGCTTGAGGAGACGGAGTCGGGAACGTGCCTTGGCTTGGATTGTCTGGAGATGGGGAGTCCAGGAGAGGCGACGGTCGAGGGTGACGCCAAGGTACTTAAGGGTGGGGGTGAGAGCGATGGGACGGCCATAAACGGTGAGATAGAAATCAAGGAGGCGGAAGGAGGGAGTGGTTTTGCCTACAATGATCGCCTGGGTTTTGGAGGGATTGACCTTAAGCAACCACTGGTTGCACCAAGCAGTGAAGCGGTCAAGATGGGATTGGAGAAGGCGTTGGGAGCGTTGCAGGGTGGGGGCAAGAGCAAGGAAGGCAGTGTCATCGGCAAACTGGAGAAGGTGGACGGGGGGTGACGGCGGCGGCATGTCCGCCGTGTACAAAAGGTACAGAAGGGGGGAGAGGACGGAGCCTTGGGGCACACCGGCGGAGGGAAAAAAAGTGTAGGAATCTGTGTTATGGATGGTGACATAGGAAGGACGGCGGGAGAGAAAGGAACCGATCAGACGGACGTAGTTAATGGGAAGGGCAAAGGTTTGGAGCTTGAAGAGGAGACCGGAATGCCAGACGCGGTCATAAGCGCGTTCGAGGTCAAGGGAGAGGAAGATGGCGGAGCGACGGGAATTAAGCTGTTCGGAAAGGAGATGAGTGAGGTGAAGGAGAAGATCGTCGGAAGAGAAGGATGGCCGAAAGCCACACTGGGTGACGGGAAGGAGGCGGTTCTGGCGGAGATGCTGGTGGATGCGGCGGGTGAGGATAGATTCCAGGACCTTGCTGAAGACCGAGGTAAGGCTGATAGGACGGTAAGAGGAGACGGCGGACGGCGGTTTTCCAGGTTTAAGGAACATGAGGATGCGGGAGGTTTTCCACAGGTCGGGGTAGTAACCGGTGGACAGGACTACATTGTAGAGCCTGGCCAGGGTGGAGAGGAAAGAGACAGGAGCTTCACGAAGGTGACGGTAGGTGGCACGATCGTGACCAGGAGCGGTGTTGCGTTTTGTGCGGAGTGTATCAATGAGATCCTGTGTAGTGATAGGGGTATTGAGGTCCGTGTGTGTAATGTTGTCCAAGTACTGGAAACCAGGAGCGAGGGGAGGGACAGAGGTGTCAGTTCGATCGCGGATATCCGGGAAGAGGGAGTAATCGAACTGGGGATCATCGGGGATGGAGAAAACATCGGAGAGGTAGGAGGCAAAGTGATTGGCCTTACTAAGGGCGTCAGGGAAGGGGTGATCATCGTGGAGAAGAGGATAGTAGGGGGAGGGTTTAGTTCCGGTAAGGCGACGGAAGGCCGACCAGAACTTGGACGAGTTGATTGGTAGGGTTTCATTTAAACGGGTGCATGTCTGTCGCCAGTCCCGGCGTTTCTTAGCCGCGAGCAAATTACGAACGTGTCGCTGGAGTTGCCGGTGGCGTCGTAGTGTGTCCGGGTCACGCGTGCGGAGGAAGGCATGGTAGAGACGACGGGATTCACGGAGGAGGAGAACGGCCTGCGGGGGTAAGGTAGGACGGTGGGGGTGGATGGCGACAGTAGGAACGTGGGCCTCCACGGCCTCAGACAAGGTCTGCTGGAGAAAGGAGGCGGCATGGGTGACATCGTCAGGGTGGTGGTAGGTGAGAGGATGGCTATCGACCTGGGTGGAGAGGGTATCCCGGTAGGCATTCCAGTCGGCTCGGGAATAATCGTGGACAGACTTAGGGGGAGGATCAGTACGAGGGTCGGGGCGAGGGCGACGACCGTCCGATACGGTGAGGAGGACAGGGAGATGGTCGCTACCAATAGGTTCCAGGACATCCACCGTTATGCGGCCAAGGAGGTTGGGGGAGGAGAGGATAACATCAGGAGTGGAGTTGGATTCGGGACGGGTGTGCTGGGGGATGGGAATGAGGTCGCCTTGAAGGGAGGAGAGGAACCGATGCCACCGCCGTAACTGGGCGGCGGAACGACTATGGATGTTGAGGTCGGCGGCGATCACGTAGGAGGAGAAGGTACGGTCAATGTGGGAGAGGAAGTCGAAGGGAAGAGGGGCGTTAGGACGGACATAGATGGTGGCGCAGGTAACGGTAAGGCCAGGGAAGAAGAGACTAAGGATCAGGTGTTCGGTGGGGTCGGGAAGGAGAGGTTGGAGCCGAACGGGGATCTGGCGGTGGTGGCCAATGGCAACTCCGCCACGCGCAACTGGGAGGGGATTATCGGAGCGGTGGAGGAGATAGGGGGAGGTGTGGATGGAGTGGTGGGGTTGGAGGAAGGTTTCATTGAGGAGGAAGGCATCCACACGGTGGGTAGCAAGGGTGTGCAGGAAGAGGTTCTTGTTGGCGGGAAGGGAGCGGATATTGTTGAAAAGGATACGATGCTGTCGCGCCATGATAAGGATTTAGACGAGGGTGTCAAGGCGGGAGAAGGTGAAATGGGCCTGGTTATTGGAATAGGTGGCGTACATTTTAAGGTGGAATATGGAACGGGCGGCGAGGGAGATCTGTTGGAGGGTGTGGGGGCGCTGAAAGGGATGGACGTTTTGGAGGACAATGGTGAGGAACCTGATGATGTCCTCAGCAGTGGGGGGGTGGACGAAGGGAATTGCCAGGAGGGGTGGGGGCGTCCAGGGGACGGACAGGGACGGTGAGTTCAGGGGTGGTGGGAGGGGGCCGGGCTTTACACTTTTGGGAGTAGGTAGGGTGGGGGAGGCTGCAGGTATTACAGGAGGGAGGGGATTGGAGGTTGGGGCACTGCCGGAGGAAGTGCGCTTGGCGACAATGCGGGCAGGTGGGGGCCTCGCGGCACTCGGCTGTTGTGTGTGCATTGTAGCGCAGACATCTCTGGCAGCGCAGGGATTGAGGGGGGGAACGGGAGGGGTCGACTTTGTACCGCTGATTGAAGAGGAGGGCACCCTCCTTCAGGAGACGGTCAATGGAGGGGGCGTCCTCAGAGAACACCCGCATAAGGCGGGTGGGGCCGGTCGCGTTAAAAATGCGGCGGACTGCCCGCACCTCCAAGGTGGGATGGGCCTTCAGCTCCGCCAACACCTCCTCCTCCGTGATCGACGGGCTAAGCCGAGTGATCACGGCGGTGAGGGTCGGCGGGCGACGCGGGGGTTGGGGTTGGCGGGTAGGAGATGGGGAGGGAGCAGGGGTGAGGGAGGCGTTAGGACCAAAACGGGTGATGGGGAGGCGGGAGAGGATGTCAGTATGGAGGGTTGGGCTGGGGGAGGAGATGAGAACGGAATCCCGTCTGGGCGTAAGGAGAGAGATGGGGGCGCCAGGGAAATGTTGGCGGAGGAGGAGGGAGAGATTCCGGGCCTCGAGGAATGAAGGATCGGGACGGGACAGGAGATATTTGTAGAGACCGGGTGGGGAGGAGGAGGAGGAGGAGGAGGAGGAGGAGGAGGAGGAGGAGGAGGGAGCGGGGCCTGGTGGGGAGACGTCCATGGCATTTTGGGGTGGGGATGGGGGGCGGGGTGGAGCCTTTTTAGGAGCAGAGGGAGTGGGGGCGGCACTAGGGCGTTTGACAGCGGCAGATGGGCGGGTGGTGATAAGAGGGACGGGAACAATGGGGAGGTGGCGGGAAGGGGCAGGTCCCGGCACGGACGCAGCAGTCGGCGCCGGAGATAATGACTGTGACGGTGCAGGCGAAGGTGGCAGTGACGGCGACGGGGAAGTCGATGAAGATGGCGGTGGTGGTGGTGGCGGCGGCGGTGACGGCGATGGCGACGGGGAGAGCTGGGCGTGGGCAGTGGCCCGACGGGCCACCACCCGAGCCGGAGCGGCAGTGACAGGCTGGGGGAGTGGGGGGAAGGGATCAGAACGAGAGGAAGAGGCGGGAGAGGGGGCGACAAAAAGCGAGGGCGAAGGGATAGAGAGGAGGGGAGGGATGGACGGAGGGGGGTGGGACTGGGCACACCAAGTGATAGTGGTGGAGGCGGCGGAAGGGGACGTATACACGATGGCGGTGGTGGTGGTTGTGACGGTGGTGGTGGGGGCAGACATGACGACAAGGAGAAGAAAGAAAAAACACAGCACTAAAAGGACAGGACACACACTTAGGGACGACGAACGGCGACGGCGACGGCGAACGGCGACGGTGAACGGCGACGGCGACGGCGACGGCGACGGCGACGGCGACGGCGACGGCGACGGCGACGGCGAGAGGCAGGAACGCTGCTGCCGCGGACGGGGCCGGGGCCGGGGCGGCGGCGGCGGCGGCTGCGGCTGCTGCTGCTGCTGCTGCCGGGACTGCTGCTGCCTGGACTGCTGCTGGCACCGGAGGGCTGCTGGCTGGCTGGCGGCGGGACCACTGCTGCAGGCCGGGACCGGGAAACTGCTGCTGCTGCTGCTGCTGCTGCTGGGCTGGCTGGCTGGCTGGCTGGCTGGCTGGCGGGCACCTGTAACCCCTAACACTTCGATTAGCGCGAAAATTGCACTATCGAAGGGCGGTAACCTTTCGGTGTACCGCCGGAGATGGAATGTGAGGATCATCAAAACGTATATGTTGCCCATGGAACCAGGGATGATATGGACGTTATTTCGGGATATGATATGCATTAAAAGTATCAAAAGTTTTTATAGCCACGTTTTTATATAATTTAAAATATCGTTTAATTTCCCTGAACTCTGAAGACTGGTTTATGTGCCGTTAGTCTTCCACTTTGTGGGGAATTAGTTTCTCAGTAGAGAAGTCGACATTCACTGCGTGGGAATGACTAACGTACTACCATCTGTTGGCGACGGCCGGCAACAGCTGTGTGGCCCGCCCTTCACCTTCCAGTAGCGGCCGACAGATGACAGTCACGTTTATTTCAAATTTTGACGTCTTCTCGGAAAGTATTTGAAGTAGAGTTCATCTCAGCAAATTCATATCTCTTGTTC
Source organism: Schistocerca piceifrons (assembly GCF_021461385.2). Classification (NCBI taxonomy): domain Eukaryota; kingdom Metazoa; phylum Arthropoda; class Insecta; order Orthoptera; family Acrididae; genus Schistocerca; species Schistocerca piceifrons. The sequence continues at coordinate 121,260,797 of NC_060148.1, read as the reverse complement.
TTTAAAGACTTTGATATAAGACAACGTAGATTTCCAGTAATTTACTGTAAGAATATTTAATACTCGTTCCTACAACTTGTGTCATATGTTGTATAGTTTACAGCACTGTCTGTAAGGGATTTACATTGTTCGCAGGGTTGACCCCCCCCACCCTCTGGTTTCCTCCTTCCTCTCCACCCCTCGCCCGTTGCCGCGCCTCTATCGCTGTATCCCTCCCTCTCTCCACCTCCACACCCTCCATCTCCTTCATCAGGGCAATTTCCAACGCCTCCCCCTCCCGGATGACGAACTTCGCCGTGACATATACCCTTCCTTCCAACTATAACCCGGCCTTGTTCCCCCCCCCCCCCCCTCCCCAGGGCCCCCTTCTCCTCTTTCCTCCTTCTCCCAGAGCGGATTCTCCTCCATCCCCCCCCTCCCCTGAGACCCTGCACCCCATACTTGCCTCTCTCCTTCCCACATCCCTCCCTACCTGGCCCTCTTCCGAGCGACCCCCATTCCCCTCCCCCATCTCTTCCCCTCCCTCCCTTCTTCAGGTCTCCCTCATCTCCTTGAACCTGGCAGATCCTCTGTATTGATCATCATCAGTGTGCCACGTCAGTGTTGTGTTTCGTGCTATTTCTCGTGTGCGTCCAGAGGTGTGATTTTCATTGTGTACTGCCTTGAGGTTCGCCGTCAGTGTGCTATGCCATCCGTCAACACCTTCATGCTCCAGTCATACTGTGCCTTGTGTTCTTTTAATCGTCGCAGAGTGTGGCTTTTTGTGTGTGCTACTTTTAAACAGTTTTTTTTTTATCTCCATTTTACAGTCACCCCGTTTTTTTTTTTGTATATTGCCTTCCATGATGTTCTCCCTTTTGTATATCTATGTTCGCCTTCTTCTCTCCTTTGCTGTTTTTAAATGTCTTCTATTGTTTTGTTCTATGTCTTTCGGCTGAAGAGCAGTGCATATGCTGCTGCCAGCCCGCCCCGATGGGGAATTGAAATACAATAAAGAAAAAAAAAAAAAAACTGTAAGGGAGCTTTTTACGTGTTAGTGTGATTAACAATTTTTGGCGGGAGCAGATTCGAATGTGATCTGTCTCCCGTAACCTATGTCGAACATTTGGACATGTAGGGTCGAGCTATCAATTAGTGATCCACGTTCTGTTTTGGAGCCAGCGAAAGCTGTTGAGGCAGTATTGCATCTGAACAGAATCAAGAAACTGTTTGACAGCACTTCAAAAGTCGATACGACGTTTCATAAGCTGAATGCCCCAGGGAGTATATGTCAAGTAATATGCGTTATAATGACTATAGGTCATTCATTTCAAAATCCAGAAGCACTAGAACTGATGCGTTTCGAGCGAGCAAAATAAATTTGCTCTGCAAGAAATAATAAAGGTGTTATAAAATAATAAGATTCAAATTTGGTGATCACTTCCCTTGTAAAGTGTGATTTAATAAAACGTGTTTCAACTTTTTTCTGTTGTTTAAATATAGCTGTAGCAGAGCGTGTTCGATACTGGAACACATTTCGATGAATAGAGGCCGGCGTTACATTCAACTGTCGACAGCCAGGCGCGCAGGAGGCTGCAGGGGGCTGAACCCACAGCTTCTGAAACATAGACCTCATGGCGCAACTGTGACGTCATCGCCGCTAGGCTGTCGCTGCCAACCTCCATTGTACTACAAGATTGAAAGCCTAACAAAATCACGAGACTTACATCTCGACTATCAATCTGTTCGCCATTTACAGAGAAATAGTGCCGCCCTTTATCATTCATAAAGAAACTATGTGGCTCCAGTACGCTGTAGTGCAAAATGCATATTACGCTGGTTACAATACTATGTGATTTCCTTCTATTGTGTTTCAGATCATACACAAAATTACGAGTGAAACCAACATCAAACACAGCCTGTAATTTACAATACATGATAGAGATACTTTTAGTAAAAGTTATCAGATAGGATGAAGTAATTATTCTGGTAATAAAATGTCGTGTGACTAGGGCCTCATGTCGGGTAGACCATTTGCCAGGTGCAAGTCTTTCGAGTTGACACCACTTCAGCGACTCGCGCGTCAAAATATTCTGGTGATCGTAAGCTTAATCACCTCGACAAAAATGTAATTCAATGAGACATAAATGAGTCACCAAAGATCTTATCGATATTGTCGCCGGAATCGGTTTAATAGTAAATTGTCATCTTATCAAGTTTTAACCAACAAAGCAAAATGAGACATTTCATAAATCTGACACCTCCATCTCTCTGTGTCAAATATGTACCAGAATACTTCCGTTAATGAAATGAAAACTTTGTAAGTAAAATATAGGCTTAGTATTATGCAATTTTAGTGTTAACAATGAAATTACACAGATCAAGAAAAAAATTATAAATGTGGAGAAAATGACAAATGTTAATGTTTGTTAACCTGTGACAAAACTTATTCCAAACTGCTTTACAGTTGACATTTTTCCCTTTCTGCTGTTATTACTGTTATGGCTATCGTTATTTTTTTTAACATAATTATCGAGAAACATGTTATACCCTACATTTTATTCCACACCGAAGAAGTCTGTTATCTGTGTGATCTACCTGACTACGACAAAATTACCTTAGCAAGATGTCTTCTTTTTTAATTGCATCAACAGCTAATCTTAAAAGTAAATTTCTCTGGGAAGAGCATCTAATGAAGCTGTGTTGATGTTCTCCAGAGACCATGTTTTTAACATCCCAATAAGCATAAATGATAACATTAATAACCTTATTGGCTTCATCATTTTCTATTGCTGATAATGTTTTATCTCGCTCTAAATATGTTTTACTTGTATCACATGTCAGCTTCTTTCGATCCTCACTGAAATCCATTATACTGCCAGTGTCTGCTCGTGATGGTGGTAAGGTGACATCATCAACACAGTCAGCTTCCCAAGAATCTAAATCTGTTCCAACTCCTCCAAGAACAGATGATGGAATTTTGAAGGGTAGCGGGGCCTGAATTTTTAGCTTGGATTCAATTTCAAATACCTGTCCCAGAGATGCCAAATAGTGACATACTGCCATTGTTTGATATTTTCCAAATTATTTTTCTACAGCATCGGTCTGAAACTTTCCTGACAAAAGATATTCAAAATTCGAGTCCTTAGTGCAATACTTGGTCATTTCTAGATGAGCATGAGTGGCACAAGGTATGTGCAAATGACTGTCATTGGATAATCCAAATGTGCGATCAGGACAACATTTCCATATATCCAGCAATGATAAACATTTTTCTAAATATCTGACAGTGGTTTCTGCAGTGCATCCTTGAAACAGATTACCTGGTCAGCTAATATTTAAAATGTTCCACCATGTACAAATTAATTTTGATGAATTTAGCAGTGTTGTTAAAACTTTCAGTAAGATGATGGTCCCCCAATGCTAGGAAACCTTCAACAGTCCTCTCATTGAAAATATTTTGCACAGATGTAACAGATAGTTTTTATAATGAGACTTTAAATTAAGGTTTTTTTACAAAAATTTATTATCTGTGGTCTCTCCACATCATGCAGCTTTTTAACTGCAGAGATTTTCGCCATACTTAGTTATGTACGTTCTGAAATAGTTTCAAAGTGTGGGTACTTTGTCTGATCTGGATCTTCTTTACTGATCCAATTGTATGTGAAACATTTTAATATGCGAACGGAATGTTAAACTGAAAAACGGGTTGGGTGTCATAGCAAGGAAGATTGCAAACAATTGACAGTTGAGAAATGGAGGCAAAGAATTGCATGGCCCATCTGTTAATTGAATTTTTGTCACTGACAACAAAGACTAATTAGTGAAGCAAAATGATCTGATTCACAAAAAAAAAAATTCGAATTTCTGTTTTGTATACAACAGGTATGTGTCACCTAGCTTCTAACCTGCTGAGTGTGTATGAAAATGTGGACAAATCTTATGCAGTGTACTAGGATGGGGTAGGACAAGACAGTGTGTGTTCCTTATATACTGGTAAATGTGTGGTGATATTGAAAATAAAATACTACAAAACGTAATACAATCTGGCGAGTATCTGTAATCCTTCTTTTGGACACCCATTAAATTCACTTGCTCACATGAAACATTAATGTTGCTAATTTCAGTTTTACTACTCGTGGCTCAATTTCATAATTTTCTCTGCAACGAGGCTCAGAACACTTCTACGCCATTTCGAACGGTTACACTTCACTGCCACATATATCAGCTGTGTAAATAAAGTAAGTAATGGATGCTACTGTGAGAACTTCAGTTGGTTAAGACACGTTCCTGCAAAACGTAAGAATACGAAATGAAATCAGCGACGGCTAGTCCTGCCATCGAACGGTGCGCCACGCAACTAACCCCTTGCTGCAGGCCGGCGCCACAAGATGGCAGCACGGTAGGCAGCCTCACGCTTGTCGTGAGCGACGTCACTCTGCTTGCAGTTTGCAGCGTAGAGCTCGCCGTCGTCAGGCAACGCCACCTGGAAACAAAGCCTCACAGCCGGCGTCGTGTTGTCACAGCAGAGGTCAAGCAAATATCGGAACTTTGGCACACCCAGCAAAACGGTCTGTCCAATTAAGTGAATGTATCATTACTTAACGCGTCTTGCATAAATAGAAATTGTCATTTCAAATACGATAACGTAAAGTAAACATGTTCATAGTTTCCTTCACTGATGCCTAGTAATGCTGCAAATCTCATATTCGCAATATTTCGAACATTTTCAGGTGCATCTTTGTAATTTTAACATGGCTCCACAGAGTGACAATACATAAATCGTAATTTGCGCCTTGAATGATCAGAAACATACATTAATACCATTTAATGGAAAACAAGTGGACATGTGAATCAGTAATTGTAAAATATAGCATGAGAATACCATGTTCATTTTTTGTTACTAGAAAATTACCGAACTAGCTGAAACCAAGCCACCAAAATTTTGTTTTATACGAACACACATTTAAAGAAGCAGCATGCAAACTACTGCAAACATTCTGGAATCTATTGACTCATGTAATGTCATCAGTGAATAAGGAAACTATTTAAAATAAATAGTTAATAAAAATTCTAAGAAATAAATCGCTGTTTATAACAGAGTAGCCAACAACTGTTGGGTAAGCATTGTGGTTATTTGATAATAAGCAAACACTATCTAATTTGTTAACTACGATCCAGTCACTATGCTTATCGCACTCACTTATCTTACTGTTTAATCGCTCTAAATCACAGAAAGAAGTCGCTTCTGTCAACTTCTCCTGCGTTTCTACACTTTCTCAAATGGCAATGTGAAGGGCACTATTTTCTAGTCACTCTCTGCGTCTTTCACAGTCCCCTCGGGCTGATGTTGTATTGGACTAATATGAAGGGCATCTCAGTATTATTCAAGGTATAGCATCTCAAAAAGAAAAGCTTAACATCAATCGAGATGCAACTATACAATCAGCTTCCTCCTGATGACATTATAATTTACAAATGTAGGCCTCTGCCTAACATTTGGTTCTTTAACCTACCTTTTGTTCAGCGTTACGATCCAATGGTGCAGTTAACAGTTTGCTAGTTCTTGGGTCGTACATAATTGTACTGCTTTATAATACTTCTTCGTTGAAATGCAGCTCACAGATCTTAAAGGAGGCGTACAGTTGATTGTTAAAGATGTTAGGAAAATGAACGTTAAGATGGGCATGACTGTGTATTGCTTTCATTCTTAATACATTTCGAAATAAGAATCATGGCTTATGATTTATGTAATGGTGTTATAGTACTTAAGAAAAACAACAATACGTACAACTGAATGTTTGCTGGGCATCCAATCTTGTCTGTGAACAGCCGAGAACCATTTCAGTTTTAGATATTCGTCAGGCGGAAAATAAAACACAGAAACATTAGGCCCACTGCTGCCTGAGACGTGCGCCGTGAGGCTTCGTTTGAAGGTGGCGCTGCGTCAGGTCCCAGACTCTCAGAGCTCTGGCGGCGCCGTAATTCGCACAGCGCGGAACCGCGGCGCACCCTGAACACTGCCGGCACTCCACGCAGCACCGCGACTGGCGACACAGCTCTGCAGGCTGCGTGGCTGAGCGGTCGGCGCCTCCGTCGCCCGGGTTTCCCACTCTCTATCTGCAGCCGACAGTGTTGAAATGTTTCTGACGGTGAAATGCTTAGGACTAACTCTCGACGCATTACTAATGTGGAACGCACACCTCGTCACCATCCAACAGCACCCGCTGTCCTCGCCTCCAATTCCCTCCTAAACCGTCACACAGAGCAGTGCGGGGCTGATCCTGTGTCCTCAGCAGAGTCGCAAAAACTTTGCCGCCCCCACCCTCCTCCGCTGGAAACTAACTTCTCACAAATGGATGTATTTATGGAACTTTGAAAGTTGTATGCTAGGTTTAATTAAAAAAAAAGAATCGTTATTGAAAAATATTACTTACATGAGCGATATAGTGAAAAATTATGTATCAAGAGAGGAAAGAAAATACTAATTGTATAATTAAACAAATGAAAGTGAAACCAAAAATACATGTCCATCGTTAATGCAGATATCCCTGCCAGTAGAGGTTAATTAGACGCTTACAGTTGTATCTCATCTGTAGCTGGAATCATGTACTGATTTCAGCAACTGATACCCCTTTGTTGTATTAAGTTGCACATGTAGTAACCGAGTTAACCTAATTTCTCCACAACTCGCAATGCTAATGCGAAGGCTACCCTTCTTACGTCTGTCCCCGTGGAACGACAGCAAACATGTCGCACTCTGTGCTCACTCATTTTTATTTCCACAAAAGACAGAATGACGGTTACTCGATGAACTCCTCTTCTGTGTGACTCATTTAGTTTAACGCTTCCACGTGAGGAGAAGACCAGATATAGGTTTGGCACGATTCATGTAGTTTTCTGGTGATTGGCTCAGCAATACGTGTGATTTGTTCTATTGTGATGCTTTGAGAAATAACACCCTTAATGTACTATTATAAAATCTGCTTCGTGTTATACAGATATCGGCACACTATCGAGATATGAGACGTGATGTACCAGAAAACGTTACCAGCGATTTTGCAGCCTGATGTACACCCAAATGAGCTTGCACTTCTGTTTCTCTCACTAAAGTAACACATACAGTCCTCTGAAAGATTCAGCCTTTTACGACGAAACCAAGTTGTTTTTCGATGTCAGTGTGTCCACCCTTTGTTGTTACATAGTTGAATTCTCAGGGGACGTCCCAGGTTGAGTTTACAGAAGGCCATTTGTTGCTTCAAAATTGTCGGTAATCCTTTATTTAATAAGATGTACCTAAAAACATCAGTGACATATAAGTCAAAAGTTACTGTGAAGTAGATTTTAGGATGATGAACTAAAAGGGTCTAACTACAACAAGTTTTTTTGGACAATTAATATCTTTTTAAAATAACAAGGTGAACTAACATTCATAAAAATAAAGTTCAGAAGCTCTTTAGGTATCTGTAAGATTTCAACTGGGGAATCTGTCTGCACTACTATTACAGACAGAGAATTACTATAACAATTTGAAAATCACTCCTTAGATAGTAAACTCTAAACAAGAAACGTCGCCCTGATTTAGAGAAATTTTTACACGTTCAGGATTACTGTTAAAATAACTTGAGGGCGCGTTTTGAGATAGCAGTTTAGCAACTTCTCAAACAGAAATTAGCAACTTTTCTAAAAGAAAAGTAACGATATTCAAAGTTTTACAAGTTCAGCCTTTGACAATATTTTAAAATTTACATGTGTGGGACAACAACAAAGACTTGGATCGCGCTTTGGAACAGAAGTTAACAGCGATTTTAAAATTTACAGCAATGCACAACTAACAATTGAAAGATTTCCTAATCAGGCAGTAACACAAGACGAGGTCAGGTTGGCGGAGACTACGCAAGGCTGCTATGGCTTATGGTAGCGGACAAGATTAACACAACCTGATTGAAATACATCAAAATTTGTTGCTGTTACAATAAAAAACCATGGTGTGTGTGTGTGTGTGTGTGTGTGTGTGTGTGTGTGTGTGTGGGTTGGACTCTTGTAAATTGCAACAGCGTTTCATTTATTCTTCTTTTTTCACCATGAGGAAAAGAATTTCAGTCTCCAGCAAGAAAGAAGCTCCTTCTCCCCTCTCCAGGCTTGTCGGTGACGTCGCTTTTTGCCCTGGAGGGCCAGGTTCCAAGAAAGTTGCAGGAGGTGGCGAAGAGTCCGTCCTGCTGCTCGCGCCTGTCACCTGTCGGTGACGCTGCGTACTACGTTGGTCAGGCTGCTGCCATCTCGCGTCGTTTCGTACACTACGTGGATTCTCGGCAATTACAACTTGCAGCTCCCATTACAACTAAACGGGACGCAAAGGACAAACGTTGCGTGCTTTTCTTATCAGAAACATTAAAAAAAAAAATAAATAGCGTTAATATAAAACGTTCTTAAAATGGACTAAAAAGTATTCAATAATTTCCCACAGACACAAACACATTCCTAAATTTTCTGAAAATTTATGCGTGTGAATTTTTAATAACTTCGACATGTAAAATTTAAAACGAAAGTTGTGGAGCGAATGCAGTAACTCATGCGTGAATAGTTTACCTAAACCACTAAGAATTTGATTGGCACTGCAAATGATGTGTATGGACTATACATGGTTTTTCTTTTTTCGGGCCAATATGTGAGTAATATATGTGCCAAGTGTACTTCAAGTTGCTCCAGTGGTTTAGGACATGTGGAACATTATTATAACATTTTATATTTTATAACATGTATTTATAACGTACAACATTTATCATTTGTATTTTATAACGTGTTTTGGTTAATTAATAATTTTTGCCCATTAATAATTTATGAGGGTCAAATGAAATCTCTTCTGTGTAATACATGATACCTGCGCCGTCAATATGTGTATCTGTATGGTCGAAGGCATGAAGCGTGGTGTGTGTCCCACGTTTTACACAGGCCAACGAGCAGCTATAATGCAGTCAGGCACCGTAGACTAAAGCTCTGGTGGATTTCGTTCTCGAGACCCGCTCTTCCCACCATCACGACCAAAGAATACGAATGATACAAGTTGTCTCTTTTAATTTTGTACCGCCTTTTCAGTGAAAGTGATCATTGTTCTCAGATGTGCAGTGTGTGTGAATGTTCTGCATATATCCTTTTATATCTGTTGCCAGTTACGAATCGAATCTATCGAAACAGAGAAACAACAGCTGGGCGCAGTGCTATGGAATAAAACACTTACTCACACTCCGTTTAAATACTGCGTCGATGAAAAACCGATGATGGCGTCAACTTTTTTATTACATCTTCACAAGCGATGGCTGGTCACAAAATATGAGCTAATTCTACATTCATGATTAAGATTTCGCCTTGTCTCGAGAGGAATCTTTCCAGCCGTTACTAGTCTTCATAATCTTGGAGCGTAAGTACGTTACACCTCTTACTGCACAACGCATGTGATCCAGGTGAGCATAACAATATCACATGCGGTAATTGGCACGAATAACAATATTTTGACGCTTAACTTTCTATTCCGGAAGATTTTATCATCCAACCTCCTCCTGCTCAGGAGTTTCGATTTACATCAACTGGAGCCATCTGAGACAGCAGGCGACCCCTGATGTGCGGGTGCGAAACAGCACTGTCCGGATGCATTAAAATAGTACAACTGGCCAGCAACTAGCAAGTGTGATTCACATGTCGGAATGGACACGCATCTCGCAACTGGAGGGATTCGCGAGGTTTTGCTGTGGGTAGATTCTACAAAATTTTCCCGTCTTCCCGAGAGTTAAATTGCCAACATTTCGGAGCGCCGGCAGCAACAAAGCTCTATCGGCCAGTGCAAGCGGAGAACTGACGGAGAAGTAAATTCAGCTTCTACATTACTGGGTTCTTCATTTGCGATTGAATGTACTTCAAATCAGTATAATCATCCGAATCTGACGCTGGTTTCGTGGCTATGTGCAGCGCGTGCTGGGGTTGCAGTGATGTGGAGGCAACATAGGCGGACGGCCCGACTGGGAGAAAAATCTTAACGTAAGCAGGGCTCGTTGGGCGAGGTTTTGTCATCCAGCAGCGTCGTATACGACTGACGTGGCGTGAGGGAGTGAAGATCGCATTTTCAGGTGTCCAATACTTATTCTCTGGGAAAATGTGCTAAAGACGGCACAATTATGGAATGCGATGGTGCTGAATTATAAATTTAAAATTTAGCAGACAGTAGGAAATGCAACAGATGTAACCTAGGTGCTACAAAGTAAGACATAACATATATTCCTTAATTACAATATTTCTCTACTGCAGTAGTAAATGTAAAAATACCGAGACAAGAATGAGCACCATAAGTGACTCTACAGAACCGTTATTAATGAAAGGAGAGACCACGCCACGTTGATCAGTTGCCAAAGAATTGAAAATGGAACAAAACTTTTAACTGCGTTGGTCACATTGGTCCTCTCATCGTGAGTAAAGACGAAATAGTTTTATAGCGTTTGTGATCTGGAAGTGATGACTCAGTGACTGTTAAATACGGTGATATTAACTCCTCTGGCGTATACCTACGACACAAGGACAATAATTTACGAAAACAAGTAGCCCTCTCTTTTTTTCCTGACCAGAGGCAAAAACTATTTCAGTTAAGGGTTCTGACTGTACTGAAAGGGGTCAAATTTTGCCTCAAGGTCTCCATCAAGGTGGGCTACAATTTAATGCTCGGTGCGATTTTCCATGTATTTACTGACAACACATCATCAACAGTACGACAGATACAACGTTTACAGTCGACACAACATTCAGATCATGAAAATTTCGAAACCGTTTTTCTATAGTCATGTTTACATGTTGAACCTTAATCGATCTTGCTAGTCCTAGCAAGTCACTGGCGACTTCCAATGTCTCAGCTTGGCTCCACGGTCACCGGATTTGACACCCTCTTGAGTTTTTCCTGTGGGGTTTCGTTAGAGACAACATTTATGTACCACCACTCCCACATGACCTGAGGAGTGGAAGAACCGGATCCTTACTGCCATAACTTCAGTGACGAAGGACATGCTTGCCCGAGCATGGGAGGAATTTCAGTATCGATGTGATGTTGTTCGTGTTGCTGATGCAGGACGTATTGAACATCTGTCATCTGAGCATGAGAGGTTCTTAATTATGTGTGTCAAGTTTCATATTTGTATGTCTTAAAATTTAATAAATATACGCATTCGAAACACGTATACTCTTTCCAAAACACCATTTCTTTTTAGAGAGGCAGATTTTCTCTTTCAACGACAGTGCAGACTACGCAAGAAGGCGTGTCCAAATCTCGAAACTCGCTTCAGTCAGTGTGTTCAAAGCCGTTTTATTAACCACCCTCCCCCACTCCCTGATAACAAGCGATGTATAAGTAAGTGAACTGCTCTCTGGTCGAAGAGTGTTCCAAGTTAAGCTTATGAGTCTATAAATGGCCGTGAAAACTCCGACTGAGTAAAGGCAAATTCACACCCCTGTAGACTGAGTTGGCATTTGCTTTGCTGGCAGCCGCCGGTTGTGCACGAGAGCCTTTGCCACTGAGTCAGACGGTGATTGTGGTTGCGGCAGTCTAGAAATGAGCCAGCGATGCGCGATGCAGGGCTGCTATGTATCAGATAGATATCTATAATACAGCAAAAATATACCAGTTTAATTTAATGGAAAATGACATGCCATTTTTTCGCTTAAACGCAAGTAATAAATATCTTTGTGCCCAATGTAATTCTCATGTACCTTCACTTCGCATGCAATCGCTTTGTCCTCATTGACTGACATTTTTCGGAGCCTTACTGTAGCATGGTTATGAAATAAGTATTGATATTGACTGTGCAACTGTTTGTGGTACAGCTTCGTGGTATAGACTATTCAAACATGATATGGAAGGGACAGCTGACTATGGAAGAGGTTATAAAAATGATAACTTTACTTGTTTCCCTCTGTCGAGTACTGGCCTGTTTTTATATAAGACCGGAATGTGGACGAGACCGCAGCACCATTCCGCTAAAGAAGACGTCACAGTGATGTAAACACGCCTTCATAGCTCGCGTGATTCATTTGCTGAATCAGAAAATAAAGCTATTAATAATTGGTGGCTCAGCCAGGAGTGTTAAAACCGATCGTAAAAATGTCTGCCGCTGATGTTTTCAAGATGTAAACAAAACTGATATACATTGAAATGTAAAAAACAGAAACGCACGACACTTTTGCACTACTCACTGTCTCTTTAATAGAAAGAACCGAAGGTGGGGGTCACTCCATTATAGGGGTAGCATGCGTGGAAATGCAGGACCGTTCGTAATGAATGAGTCGCGAGTGTCGATGTTGTGACGTCACCACAGTGTATCAGCAGGACACGCCCCCCGAGACGCCTCCATGTGGGGAAACAGCGTCGCAGACATCGACACCTCCTCTGGCAGCACGACGGCAGTGGCACGGTCCCGACAAAAAGGCGATGAACATTTTCAAAATAATCTTGAATTGTTGCTCAAGTTTAACTCGGCAAGAATACAGACAGCGTCTGGCGCAACAATGCCGTTGCGAGCGACTCTTTTCCCAGCTGTAACGGAATTTTCGACCTGCAGCTGTTTCCGCGGCAATTTGTAAACAATGTGTCATTTTAATTGTTCGTTTATCTGGTCATGACGAATGACACAGCTGGAAAGAAATGTGATGATGTTGGGATGGACGTATTTTTTTAGCTGTAGTTGAATTGAAAGGACATAACAATTGTTACTGTGTTTTTTATGCATTAAGGGAGACAACACAACGCACACTTTCAGTCTATTCCCCAAATCTATGAAAGTAAAAATCTGGACATTTAAATGAGTTGGTCAAATCACTTCATAGCCTCGTTAGTGAGGGCGACCTGATTTGATAGCATCTCTAGTTTGGAAACGGAGATTCAGCCTTGGACAGGAGTATGCAACCGTTCCTGTCAGAAAGGCCACAGTTCGTAATTACTGACGGAAAGTCATCGTGTAAAACCGAAATCATATTTGGCGTTCGAAAGGGAAGTGTTACGAACCGTCCGCTGTTTCTAGTCTGCGTAAACCATTTAGGGGACAATGTGAGCAGCCCTCTCAGAGTGTTTGCACACGAATCTGTCGTTTCCCGACTAGTAAGGTCAGCATAAAATCAAAACCGGTTGCGAAATGCCGAACTATTTAGCCGAGAGGTGGCGATTGTCTCTAAACAATGCGGTGCGTAAAGTCACCCACAAGACACTATGGCTCTTAAAAAGGAATCCGTTACTTTTCGGAGACACGATAAATAACACAAAATTAAAGATTGTTAATTCAACTAAATAGTGAGGAACTACAGTAACGAACTGTTTCAGTTGCAAAAATCTCACAGTAAATATAGTGGGCGAAACCGATCCAAAGACTGCGTTTTATTGGCAGAACGCTTAGAAGTTGAAGCAATTTAAATCCAGAGCGAGAAACTGTATTATTTCGTGGAGATGTTTCCAGCTGTTGTTTCTCTGATCCGCCAGATTCAGTTCCGGTGTGGCAACAGATAAAAAGAAGAATGACCTGTCAAGGACCTTTACACACTGCACATGTGAGGAGAAAGCAATGAATAAGAAACACAGAAATTGCATCGGTTTGAATACAACAGGCACTATGCTGACTTCTGTCCCGGGGAGTAACGTTTCAAAAGCTCTGTGCTTCGAACCTTTCCTGGGAGTCCAGTAAAAGTTTCCGATGCGCCACTGCAAGTCTACTGTAACCGTTGGACCTTCACATTGAATTCGAAACACAGAAATTTCATCGGGATTGAGTACAAGAGACTCCATGCCGACTTCTGTCCAGGGGAGTAACGCTGCAAATGGTCTCGTCTTCGAACCTTTCCTGGGAGTCCAGTATTAATTTCCGATGCACCAATGCATGTTTACTGTAACCCTTGGACCTTCACATTGACGATGAAACAGAGAAATTTCATCGGGATTAAATAAAACAGGCACCATGACGACTTCTGTCCAGGGGAGTAATGTCACTCGGCTGAAGAGCGGCGGATTCTGCTGCTGCTAGTCCGCCTCAGCCCATAATGGGCGGGGGATGAAATCACAATAAAGAAGAAGAAATGGATTAACATTCTGTTGAGTCAAAATTCGTCGCCATTTGTATGTTCTCAGATCTGACGACCAACATACATTTCTACTTTAAACCCACGTAAGGATTCTGAAACAGCTATGCTGCGTAGCCTGAGCAGACATTGGGCTTGTAATTCGCCTCTTTTAAAGAGAGTGTCCAGATAGTCCTCAGTGTTTCGACACTGGGAAACCGTAACGAATTCTATTTCACGTGTGCTTGTTATGGTCGACAACCGCTTATATCTCAAGCAGAGCCGACAACTTACTGCCATGAACCTAGACGGAGAAACGCATATGCAGAAGTGGATACCTACATTAGAAGATTTACGTATATTCTACACATATAGTGGCAGGCCCTGTTCCATAATAAACAATCGTGTCGTCTCAACATTGCCACTCGCATCGTGTTTATTACAGCCGACTGCAACGCCACATATGCAGCCCCTACAATCGACAGAGCTGGCTGGGCCTCATACTCTTCTCACTGAGACGATACATTTAGTATTCCAAAAGATTCGTTCTATTTTGAAGTTTAAGCATTTAAAGGGGGTACATTTTTGATATGCTACAGCTTTATTTCGCTTTTAAAACATATAAATGGCGTACAATAACCGAGCGTTTGGAACACGCCGGATCACAAGTGCCAAACACCCAAATTCCCATCGCTTTGTTTTCTGCCTCCACAATCGAATCGCACAACTTGTGTTGCCAATGTGCTACCATTGTAGTTCAGCCAGCCGGAGTGGCCGAGCGGTCCTAGGCGCTACAGTCTGGAACCGCGCTACCGCTACGGTCGCAGGTTCGAATCCTGCCTCGGGCATGGATGTGTGTGATGTCCTTAGGTTAGTTACGTTTAAGTAGTTCTAAGTTCTAGGGGACTGATGACCTCAGCAGTTAAGTCCCATAGTGCTCAGAGCCATTTGAACCATTGTAGTTCCATTCTCCTCCCCGAAGCAGTTCCATGATTTCCTACGCATTCCATTCGTGTATCAAATCAGTATCATAGTTGACTTGATAATGACAGAGAAGAAATATATCATTGGCAGATTTTCATACGAAATTTAGTGTACAGCCTCTCATATGTCTGAATAGTCCATACTAGAAAACTGTACTAGAAATTGGTGCGAATCGTGTATGTACCTAATGTTTGAAAACCACGCCCCAATCAGGACAAACGCAGTTGCTCTGCTGAAACTACTGTATACTGTTGGAATCTTTAATTTCTCGTTAATTCACTGACTTTACAGAACATTTCTATGAATGACGCATACTACTTCTGTTTCGCTCAGACCGATGCTTAAATGTAAATATCAACAGTTACAGCTACTATTTTGGAGGTTATCCACATTACGTTTCTGGAGGCAGTATTTAGCAGCTTCCAGTTTAGTCAATATTGGTGCCAAATGAAGCTACATTGTTGTTAGATCATAAAAAACAGATATCACCCATCTGTTCCGACAGATTACGTTCAACCATACCTCCATATAGCTCACAACGTCACGCATATGTTGCTCTTGGTCTGTGGATATGCATTGAAGAGCCAAAAAACTGTTACACCGGCATAATATCGTGTAGAGCCCTAGAGAGCAGGCAGAAGTGCCACAACACGACTTGGCATTGACTCGAATAATGTGTGAAGCAGTGCTGGAAGGAACTGACGCCATCAATCCTGCAGGGCTGTTCATAAATCCGTAAGAGTAGGAGGGCGTGGATGCCTCTTCTGAACAGCAAGTTGCAAGACACCCCAGATATGCTCAATAATCAGAATGCGATTTTTACTCTGCAGCAGAGTGTGCGCTGATTTGAAACTTCCTGGCAGATTAAAAGTGTATGCCGGACCGAGACTCGAACTCGGGACCTTTCCCTTTCGTGGGCTTGTGCTCTACCAACAGAGTTGATAGTTCCGCTTGGGACGCGACAGCGATCGGACGTGTCGGTACCCCCGCGTAGTCGTAGCGCCGCAAGCCGTGTTTATAATAATTATTGGATTGTGACCTGTGATATTCTCAGTGTCTCAGTGCTTCTTCACTACCGTCGTACACAAGCTTCTTAATTCACTCACAGCGGTCCCGACCGCTCATATAGTGCAGTTATGGCTCCCAGTGTACCTCGTAAGAATACCCTGTGTTTTGCATTTGAGAAATCTTCCAGGAATTTGCAACCGAGTTCTCTAGAAATCTATGACTGGATAGTAGATATTATTGGCATCACATCCGACCAGGTCCACACAGCATATTATGACATGGCGGAATACTGTTTCTTTGTGAAGTTTTCAGACCAGGTACAACTGGAGAAAATTTTGGTGAATACTGGTGGGAAAGCAGAGTTCCGACATCGTGATCAGTCGGTGAGTACAGTTTCAATAACTAACGCCGACATTAACAAGTGCGAGTGTTCAATTTGCCTCCTGAGGTTGAGAACTGTTTTCTTAGAGATGTCCTCGCCAAATACGGTGACATCTGACAGATTAGAAACGAAAAATGGCCGAGCCGTCACAAACTCCAATGTTATAGTGGGGTTCGCTCAGTTGACATGGCCGTTAAAGTCAATATCCCATCCTATATAATGGTTTGTGGTTATAAGGCTCATGTCATTTACGAGGGGCAAGTAGGCACTTGTTTTATCTGTAACACGAGTGGCCATTTACGAGAGGATTGCCCACGGCGCGTTGTCTTACTTCGAAACAATCTGCAACAACGACAGAGATTAACACTGGCTGATGTCCTAACTCAAAATCAGATGCCTTCTCTTACGGACTCCCAACCGAGTGCATCTGTGTCAGAGGACAACGATCTCGGTAACGGCACATTCCCACCCTTGCCTCAGAAACCCGTGGCCAGTCACCCCTTAGCCACCGGTGTTGCATTATCTGTCGGTAACAAACGACGACGTACTATAAGTGACTGTAGTGGTTCCGGCGACCAGGTAGCAAAAAAATCAAACCGATGATGTGGAGCCACGGGCCTCCACACAGGACACGCATGTGTCGGATGGCTCAGTTATGACTAGAGATGGGCAAAACTGTTCTTTTCAGAGATTGGATGAGAACTGTTCACTCCCTGAAATGAATTAGCTCTTTTTCATGACTCACCACTCATTTACAATAGAAAATAAATGGAAGGCACATTGCCCTTTAAACTTGGTTTATTCCAGTACTATACCTGTATTTTGCTCTTATTTGATCCTATTTTGAAGTAACACAGATAATGAGTAAGAATTTTGTATTGTTTATTGAAATTTCCACGATATGACAAAGTTTTTGATTATTGATTTATTTTGCACTATCGTGGTTTTTTGGGTGATCGGAAAATGTTGTAACTTGAGATTTACATTAACAATATATTTGGCTATAATGTATTAAAATGTCATTAACCTCATACAAATACATCGCAAGCCATATATTTTTAAAGTGAACGTTTCCTTCCGAAGACGCCTAAAATAGCAAAATCCGTACCAGAATAAGAAAAAAAACCATAAATTTGACTGTAAAACGAAAGTGCTGCATATAGCCTTACGCAGAATAAAACAAGGAAAATATTGGTGTATCACATTTTGCGATACGTTTATCGGTTCGCTCGTAATTAAAGCGTAAATTCGAGTGTCCATAATAAAAATCCTATAGTAAGAGGAGTCATCAGGAACCTAATCTAATCAGTTTAAACAAATAAAAATAAAATAAAAACAATTGATGTATACATAACATAATAATGTAATATACATAGTGGTATTACTACGAAGAACAATATCCAGTAGGGACGAACTCCGATGCAGAGGCGCTGAGTCGAGCAGGTCGAGCCGCGAGCTGTATTACTGCGTGAGCTGAGACCGCAGAGACCAGAGTGACACCTGAGTCGCTTTGCTCAACGCTCTGGCTAGAGCCGAGACGGTGGCGTGAGCGTTGAGCGGGCGAGTTCCGAGGGTGGGGGGAGCGGTGAACTCACCCGCTCCGAGACAAATCGTCCGTTCCCTTGCGAGCAGGTTGTTGCAAGTAGTTCCTATGTTATCCGCTAGGTGGCTCTCTGTCCTGTTGCTCGCATCAACTGCCCAGAGGGCAGGACGTGCGACTAAAACGATCGCCGACAGAGTGCAATGCGAAGTTAAGCTGCGCCAGACACTGCATGAGGCAGTCGACGCACAGAGACGGCAGGGCATATGTGAAACACAAAATCCAATGGGGCACTGCTCAATGCGGGCAACCAAGGTAGAAGCAGGGCAGAGGCCGGCGCTGGCTGTGTTGTGTGGCGTGCACTGTGCTCTGACCAGCAGAGGCGCTGCTGATATGCTCCGTCTCTTTCTCTCTCTCTCTCTCTCTCTCTCTGCCGTGGGAAACGTTTGGAGCTACCGTTCTTTTTTTCTGAATCACTGATTGTTCACTCCTTTGAAAGATTCAACTCTATGAATTAGTTCAAGAGCGGATCCCCCATCTCTAGTTACGACCCGCCAAATTCCCATTCAACCGCCCGACGCAGAAACTGTCAATACGAGTGCAGCCGAGTGTTTGCAGCAATCCGTTTCGATGGCGCTTGCCGACTCGCCGCAGGTGGCCAACACACGAGAGGCGGCAATCAGTCAACTGCAACTCGTAAACACGGCGGGTGAAGCACGCGGTGTAGAGCATAACATAAACAGCCGCCACCTCGAAACTGCTCCCAAACAACACGAGGACCCGGACAGCTGTATACAAACAGCCAGTGCGGCTTCAAACAAACACAGTGAGCCTACTCAAGCCGCGTCTTTGGACTTGCCGTCACCCGTTCCGAAGCAAGGACTTTCACATACTGCTTACAGCCATGACTCGCCGACTCCACCGTCTTCAATGACACTTCGGACGACTTTGCGACGGCAAAATAAAGTTAAACCAAAGGACTCCGTGGCTGGAAGTAACTCAAAAAGTGAAGTCAGCGCAAAAACTGGCACAAAACCTGCGGATGTAGGTTCCAAGTCCGACGGTGAGATGGACTGGGCTTCCTACGCTTCCCATCACCCACAAGTCTCGGACGATCATGAGTCAAGCTTATAAGTTTTTGTCCCTGAACATTAATACAGTTAGGACTGATTTAAAATTAGCAATGCTATGGCAGTTTATCTATGAGTCGGAAGCTGATATAGTTCTGTTACAGGAAGTGTCTATGTTAAGTTTTCATGTATCAGGGTTTGCAACAACCGTAAACTCCTTGGCGGACGGGGGTACAGGCGTCAATATCTATGCTCCATCTGGAACGACCTTAAAATCAGAAAGAGCTAACTTCTTTAAACAAGACATCATATACTTGCTACGCCGCAACCCAACCCAGTTGAAAATTAGTGGTGATTTCAACTGTGTGATCCACAGGAAAGAGCAATCAAATGGCTCTGAGCACTAAGCGACTTAACTTCTGAGGTCATCAGTCGCCTAGAACTTAGAACTAATTAAACCTAACTAACCTAAGGACATCACACACATCCATGCCCGAGGCAGGATTCGAACCTGCGACCGTAGCGGTCGTTCGGTTCCGGACTGTAGCGCCTAGAACCGCACGGCCACTCCGGCCGGCGAAAGACCAATCGCCAAACTGTAGGGAACTACATGATCTGGTGCGTCACCTGCAGCTGAAGGATGCATGGGAAATAAAATTTCCTACCCTGGTAAAGTACACTTACCTGACCACCACCGCATGTAGCCGTCTAGACCGTTTGTACATCTCTGAGAACATTTGCCAACATATTCTGGACGCCGATGTCATTGCGGCTAGTTTCTGCAACCACTGCGCCCTCTGTGTCACGATAAATCTGGCCAAACAGCATACTAAATGGCATAGGATTCCGTGGAGCCTGAATGTTTCTATTCTCGCCGATGCCTTGCTACAAGATGTCATCTCCACGACATGGGCGCATTGTCTCAAGCAATGCTGCAGATCTCCGAGCAAGATAGGCTGGTGGAATGCTGTGGTCAAACGGAAAATGCGATTATCATTAAGAAACTACAGTTGGCAACGGGCGCAAGATTGATTTTTACCAGACAGTTCTGCGAGAGTTGTATGCGACTACGACACCAACCAACACACAGCTGACGACCATCAAACAAATAAAGGCGAAGCTTATAGGCATAAAGCGAACGCAGCTTGAAGTACTGAAGATCAGATCTAAAGCAAAATCGCTTCAAGAGGACGAACTTGCATCGCTGTATCACCGCATAAGACATCGCGCCCATCGCAAGCGAGCTTTTATCAGGGAGCTGGACACAGATGATGGACTCCGTTTGACTGGCAGAGTGATATTCTTACTGCGGTTTACCGGTACTTCACGGATCTGTACTCGCAATGCGATACGTGTGGTGATGACGGCGGCGATATCGTGCGTGCTCTGCCCCCCGTAGTCACGCCTGCGGACAACTCGGCGGCCGTACACGATTTTGCTCCAGACGAAGTCCTTGAACTGATTTCTGGCTCGCCATCGAATAAATCCCCTGGCCCTGATGGTTTGCCACGGGAATTTTATGTGCGCTTCTGGCTCATAATCGGACACGCATTTACAGATGTTCTCAGTGTAGTGATGCGAGGGAGTGACGTGCCGGCCGAAATGAAGGAAGGCCGAATTGTATTGATTCCAAAAAGCGAACACCGAAAAACCTTAGATAACTTCCGACCTATTACTTGACTCAATTTTGATTACAAAACCTTCGCCAGAGCACTCAACAGCAGATTGTCTCCGTTAATGAAGCAAGTGATTCACAAACCATCAATCATGCATCCCTGGTCGCACTATTATGACGCTCCTTTCGGAATATAGAGATGTAATAGCCATAGCGTCAGTCACTAACGTGAATCTCGCATTGCTGTTTATCGAGTACCTCCTACAGCTGCTGCAGCGGTGTGGTTTTGAGCAATGGGTTATAAATGTCGTGCAACATTTCGTCACGGGCATTACAACCAGAATCAGCGTAAATGGACAGCTTACTCAACCCATCGAGGTCCAAAGAGGAGTGCCGCAGGGGAGCCCTCTCTCCATGATGTTATTTGTTTTATCGCTCGAGCCGCTCTTACGCTCCATTCATGACAAACTTGCAGGCCTTTCGATCGCCGGGACGTCCTTCGTGGTTCGTGCTTACGCCGACGACGTCAGAGTGTCACTGCGCAACGACGGAGACGCATCAACCCTCAAGACCGCGGTAGAGGAGCACTGTCGTGCTTCCGGTGCTAAAATCAACGCCGGTAAATGCACCTTTGTCAGCATTCGAGGATTCGAGGCAGTTATTATACCTTTGGCGAAGCGTGTCGAAGCCCACACCACTCTGGGGATGATTATCGACAAATGCCCGCTAAAAATGAATGCAAAAAATTGGAAGCAGGTCACCAATAAGATGCAAGGTGCCATCTATGAAAACAATTGGCGGTCCGTTAGCATTCTCCAACGCATACGACTCCTCAGCAGTTATATATTCAGTAAAGCGTACTATATGGACCAACTATTTCCAGTCCCCAAGATGCAGGCCAAACACGTGATGAAACTCTCTAATAGATTTATCTGGCAAGGGCATCTGTTCAAAGTGAAACACACCACGCTGACGTCTTCCAGACAGGCCGGCGGACTCAACATGCCTGACATTAACCGAAAGTGTACTGCATTATATGTTAAACGAATCACCCATTTGTTGGACAAGGAACCTCTCAGCGTAACCAGTTGGCTCTTCCGAACCTTACAACCCACCGATATGCATCCACCCACTGATGTAGGTAAAATACGTTACAAACTACGACATGTCAAGCAGTTTTTTCTTGAAGTAAGCTATATTGATTGACATTATTTCACGCAGGATTTACCGACGACGCACCTGTTATTAAAAAGATGGACATCTCCAATAGTCCTGAATCCCATTGAACTTAAATACCCGAGTGTTCATTGGAAGGCAGTTTGGGACAACATAAGTATAACTGTCCACACTGCTGAAGTGGCGTCCACATGGTATAAAGTGGTAAACGATGCTATACTCACTAATGAAAGGTTGCATAGAATCGGTTTAAGTGACAGTGATAAATGCGTCCGCTGTGGTCTGGTCGACACCTTACGCCGTCGCTTCACTTGTGGCGGCCATCACATTAACTGGAAATGGGTGCAGCAGAGGCTGGGCCTGATTACCCGCAGCAGCCCAGCCAGCCACTGCACCGACATCCTGCTCTGGCCGGAGGCGAAACATTTTCCCGCTACCAACACCGTGATGTGTATGTTAGGACAGTTTGTGACATATATCATCATCCACAATAGTGAAGATAACCTCATTAGTTTCGAGGCTTACATGAGAACGGCACGCTGGAAGATGAAACGTTACCCACATTTCAGGAAGATGTTTGCTAACATGTTAGGCATAATGTTTGAAAAACAAGGCGTAGGGTAATTCTCGATGCCGGTAAGGACACAAATCACACGCAAGACTATGTAGCGAACAAAATGCACAACGAATAAGGGGTTATACCAGTTCCTAGGACTACTCCCGACTTCTCAATGGTGTTATTAACTTCATTATGACGTTTTCATTAAATTATGTTCCTGTGCATCTCTTGTTATGCGTTTGTATGCTCCAAATGACTTTGAGTTTGGACGGTTATAAATCAAATGACAGAACTGTCATTCCAGTTAAGACAATCAATTGTATATATGTTTTCGTTTCGGTTCTATGTCTCTGTCTGGACTGAAGAGGCTATAGTCAGTTTACTATTTTTGTTCTATTTTGTAAGCTTACAAAAGGCACTATATTGAAATGTGTTTTTCAGTCTATTGTAGGATACAATTCATGTTGAAACAGTTACAGCACGTCAATATTTTGTTTTTGTGCTTATTACATATATTGTTGTTTTAATAAAGGGAAAAAGGTAAAAAAATAGCTGGTAGAGCACAACCCCACGAAAGGCAAAGGTCCCGAGTTCGAGTCTCGGTCCGGCACCACGGTTTTAATCTGCCAGGAAGTTTCATATCAGCGCACACTCCGCTGCAGAGTGAAAATCTCATTCTGGATTTTTAATATTAGCTGACCTGGTAGAGATATCCGTTTCAAGGATCCACTGCAGAAACTACTTTCCAGAACTGTATCAGATATTTCGAAAGATTTTGGCCATGGATAGATGTATGGAAACGTTGTCTTGATCACACATTTGGATATCCAATGGCAGTCATTTGCACATATCTCGTACCACTTACGTTCTTCTAGAAATGACGAAGTACTGCACTGAGGACTCGAATTATAAATATCTCCTGCCAGGATTCTGCAGAAAAAAGATTTGGAAAATATCGAGCAATCTCTGGGATAGGTATTTTAATTTGAACTGAAGCTAAGAATTCAGGTCCCACTACCCTTGAAAATACCATCATCTGCTCTTGGAGAAGAGGGAACAGTTTTAGATTATTTGGAAGCTGACTCTGTAGACAATGTTACCTTACCACCACCACGACCAAACTTTGACAGTATAATCGCTTTCAGTGAGGATCAAATTCAGTCTGTTCAGGAATATTTGCCTTTTTTTACACGTACTTGTCGGGGTACTGTGCAAATGCTGTTCTTAAGAATCTGAGACACGACACATGTAAAACATATTGAGAGAGAGGTTATATATTATCAGCATAGAAAACAATGCAGGGTAATGAGGTTATTAATCTTGTAATTTCTGCTTATTCGGTTGGTAAAAATTTGGTCTCGCGAGAAATTCAATACAGCTTCATTAGACGCCCTTGCCCAGGGAAATTTACTTTTTAATTCTAGATGCTGATGAAATAAAAAAAGAAGACTTTTTCCTAAGGGAGTTTTCTTAAGCTACGTTGTCCAAGACGCGACAGTTGGCTGCGACTACGACGCTGCCCCCTCCTCTTTTCCCAGCCTGGCAGACGGCGACACGGCCGCAACACGACAGGAGTCGTCGCTGTTTCCCAAGCTCCGGTCGGCGGCGGCGGATTCAAATACATAAGAAAAATAAGAATTCCGATTTTCTTGCTGTAAAAAATACTGTATGTTAATGGACTTCTCTATCGATTGTGAGGAAAGTAAAAGTCACAAAAAATTGATGTTTGCTTATCTTACAGTTTCGCATCACAGCTTGATAATCAGGTGTCTATTTTTCCGATATTCGTCATAGTTATTCCGTTACTTAATTTACAAGTAAGCTACTGCATAAAATTTGAATTGTGTACAGTGAAAAATGTGGTCGCTGGCTACTTTGCGTATGGTTCACGATAGGTCATACTTCGTTGCCGATGAAAAGAAGCTAACATATCGAAATTATTTTTAAAGTTGAGATCAGAATGATATCGATCTCCGTTTCCGAGATTTGGTCTCATATATCTCCGGGAGCGCTGCGACTAGCCGCCAGTTTTGTCGACGCGCAACGTGAATCGTGTGGTCATCACACGATAGAGAATGCATTTGTTTTGTTTTGCTGACACATTTGGACCTAATGAAACCATTTTGTCGTATATTTCTCCGGTATGAGTTATTAATATTGCTCTATATGCTCTTGACCATTTCATTTAAAACGCCACGAAAAGTAGGTTTGTTAAAAGTAAAGATGCCTTCTATATATTTTCTTCCCATTCTTGGGAAGAGGATAAATTACTCATCCCTAGTATTTTCTTCTGAACCTGGACGAGGATACCCAAGTAGAAGTAGATGTCCTAACAAAACCAACAAATGTCAAAAATTTACGTTTTTCAACAGAGCGAAAAAACGTTCAAATTAGTTTAATATCGCCTTGCCATCAATTATATTTTTTATATGATGTGGTAGGTAAATCATAGCGACACTGGATTTGAGTATTACTTCCCGTGAGTATCGCATTGTCGCTTCACAGTACATCATGCGGTAAGTACGGATGGGAATGCCATCTGTCGCTCAGCTGTATTTGACCATCATTTGTCAGTAGTGGCGCGTGTTTCCCAAGCTGCAGTCTGTCATTGACATGATGGAGAGAAGTAGAGCCTCATTCGATTTCACTTTAAAGTAATTAGATATTTTACAGCAAGATGAAGACGATGACACAGTTACGTTGTTGTGGCTCCACAACAAAAGGAAAAAGAAGAAGGTTCATTATCTTTTTGCGACACGTGGCGATGAAGGCTGTTACAACATTTTGATTAACAGGCACCTTTCAAATGACGATACGAAAGTCAAACATTATTTCAGATTAAGTGTCAGCCAGTTTGCTCATGTTTTGGAACTTATAGAAAGTGACATAGAGAGAAAATCTGGCAACCGGGTCAAGAAACCTATCAGTGCAGCTGAAAAACTCGCAGTGACGCTAAGGTACGTGTAGTTTTATTATCTTATGTACATTTGCGGCGCTGGGATCAGAACAATTGTTTGTTCATCTGAAACTTTTGATGCAGCTTGTATTTCTTTCGTCTCAGGCTTTTAGCAGATTTATTGATATGGATTCAACTTTCGTATTGTCTTTTAAAACAGTCCCAGTGATGGAAACCGTATTGTATATCATTTCATTCAACTGAGAGAACAAAATATTGCAGACATATCTGGAACAAAGCCTCTCTTGTTAGAGCTCGTTAAATGTATCAACAAAATTTGTAAGGAAATGCATGAGAATGTGTCCTATAATATTTACATTTACGTAAATTCATCAGATTCGGTCATAAACCTGCCAGTTTGAACTGTGCACCAATTTCTTCCCAAATTCTGTCTCTGAACAAATTGTCCCTATATTTAGGGTTCTTCAAATCGTAAAGGCAAGGATGTTGCGAGACCAGCTCACAGAGCATCACATCCTGTGAGTGGCTCATTTCAGTTTTCCTTGACTGGCTCGACATCTTTCTGGCAGCCGTACGTCTTTGTGTCGTCCGACTTCCGTCGCAACACTGCTCACTGGTGCAGTGCTGCGGCAGCTGCCGCAACAGTCGCGCGTCGCATTCCAAACTCGAACTGCGCATGCGCCAGCGGGCAAATTCTGACGTCACATAGCGACCCATCGCAGTCGCTAGTGTGCGTCGCGTCTTGGACAACGTACGTTTATTCTCAGGTGGATCACATAGGCGATAGAATTCTTTAGTAGGTAGTAAAAGTACCGTGTAATATGTTTCTCAATAATTAGCGATAATGGTAATAACAGCAAAAAGAGAAAATTTTCAACTGTAAAGCAGTTTAAAATAAATTTTGTATCATGTTAACAAACATTTACATTTGTCATTTTCCTCTCATTCCTAATTTTCTCTTCTCGATACGTGTAATTGCTTTGTTAACACTTAAAGTGCATGATACTAAGCCTATTTTTTACTAACAAACATTTCATTTCATTAACGGCAGTATGCTGGTACATATTTGACAGTTATGATGACACAGACAGAGGGACGTGTCAGATTTATGAAATCTATCTTTTTGTTTTCTTGGTTAAATCTCGGTTACATGAGGATCTACAATTAAACTGATCCTGACGACAACATCGATACTATCTTTGGTGAGTCATTTATGTATCAGTGAATTACATTTTTGTTGAAGTAATTAAGCTTATGGTCACCAGAGTAGTTACTTCATCCTGTCTGATAAGTTTTACTAAAACTATCTCCATCACGTAGTATAATTTACAGGCTGTGGTGTATGGCGGTTTCACTCCCAAATTTTTGTTAAGAAACGGTAAAATTTTGAAAATGATCTCAAACACAAAAGAAGGAATTTACAGAGCATTGCAACCTGCGTAACATGCATTTTGCACAACAGCATACAGGAAAGGCATAGTGTCTTTTTAAACGATAATGAGCGGCACAGTGTCATTGTAAGTGGCACACAAATTGATAGTCGAGAACTAAGTCTCGTGAATTTTTTACATTTTCACGAAAGAACTGCAGCCGCTAACGGCGATGCAGTGACGGTCTATCGGCAATGACGTCACAGTTGACCGTGAGGCCTGTGTATCAGAAGCTGTGGGCTCAACCCCCTGCAGTCTTCTGCACGCCTGGCTGTCGAGAGCTGAATGTGAAGTCGGACTGCCTGGTTATGTCGTTCCAGCCTCCCCCTCAACCGAACATTTTTAATGGGCTTAAGTTCTCCATTCATCGAATTCTATTCCAGTATCGAAAGTGCTCCGCTGCAACAGAAAGAAGTTGAAGCACGTTTTATTATGTTACGCGTTACAAGGGAAATGATCACCAATGTAGAACATTATGAATTTATAGCGACTTTATCTTTTCTTGCAGAGGAATTCTATCTTGCTCGTTCGAAACGCGTCAGTTATAGTGCTTCTGGATTGTAAAATGATTAACCTATTGATATTATAATGAATATCTGTATATTAAACACGATTACCTAATTTTTGAATAATAATTACAACATTGCTTTCAAACACTCAAGTTTCCTCATTCATGTGTCGTAATATGAACTAACTCACAAGCAAGACACCCTATTCCAGCGTAGACTTGCCCACTGTTTCTATGTTTCGATACAGTGTATCGATACGCGGAACTGTTTCAGTGTTTCGGAACGGCTGCACTTCAGTGGTGTTTCATTCCGCCCCTGTCTCGGATAACCGGACCAGATTCGATCTCGAGCCAGACACTGTAAGAGGTCTGAGCAGATGTAATTTCGATGTATTGCTCATGCACTGCCTGCAATAGGCTAGGTATAAGAGAATCTCTGACCATAGAGAAGTGTTGACTGCAGTAGGAACTGTGTAGCTGTAGCAGTAAGTTGTTTCTAGCCTGGAGTCTGCTCTGGTCTGGTCTGGTGTATCGTGTTGGCTGGCCCGGTCGCGGTGCAGCGATGGCGGAGCCAAAGTATTATTGTACAAGGTAAAAAGCAGCCTCGCACATATGTAGTAATGTTATCTCAAGTCGCATGTAAATGTTTTAAAACTCTCGTAATAATAAGCTTCCTCATCAAAAGCAACTTTTAACAACCATTCATCTCAATTTAAATAATTTATTAATTTCTCCCATCCATGATCATACCGATTATTCAAATAGAAAAATCAGTGGCTTCCTTTCATAAATGAGAGATATATCGGCCAGAATTGCACAGAGCTGTGCCGGAAAATTTATTGTAAGAGCAGATATATCCGGCGACTTTATTGAGGTAAGAATTTTTCCTTTTTTATTCGGAATGATCTTTCAGGGCCATGACGCAGCACTGCTGTCATCCAAAATTTACCAGGTTAAATTCACAGTGAATTATTGAAAAGTCATAAGTGAGCGACAATTTAATTGAGAGGTTAGTTACATCGTTTTATTACTAGGTTACTGAATTTATTTTTTTATTGGGACGTTACACTGAATGTGAACGACATAATTATAATTTTTACTGTTGTGAGGTTACGCTAAGTGTGAATGAATTTTGAGCTTAGATTAAATCAGAAAGAATTTTGTGTGGGAGGACAAATCAGAAAGAATTTTGTGTGGAGGTCAAATGTGAATGAATTTCTGTAAGGAGGTTATAAATGAGAAAAAATTTTGTTTTGAGGTTACACTAAAATTAGAATCTTATCCATTTTTGTGGGGAGGTTACAACATAGAAACCGTATCGTTGTTACAAAATAAGGCTGTTTCAGTCCACCTGTGCTTGAAACGGAGTAATTGTATCGAAACAGTGATGTTTTATTCCGCTCTGTGTCGGACGAGATTCGGGCTCGGCACAGGTACTGAAATAACAGCATAACACTTCATGAAACACTTTCAAGAGTGTCGAAATCTTTTTGAGAAACAATAGCATGAAGCTTAAGATATCCGAAAATAAAGCTTCGTTTCTAGCTGGCTGTCCTGTTACGCAATGGCGTAACATGTGCATTATAAACACTAACCAAACAATAAAACAACGCATACTATTCACATTCAAAATAATAAATATGTGAAAATCATTCAGTTAAATTACACTTTTTTATAACATACGCTTCTCTGTTCATGTACAGTAATCACATTAAGAAACGCAAGTAAGCCTACAACATTTTGAATAAAAAAAGCCGTAGAGTGACAGGTATTAGACATATACGTAAATTTGATGTAGGCATAATTGCAAGCAATCTGTTTGACGTATCACTGATAGTGTAATGGTGAACGGGAAGGGCTGGGAAGCATGGTGAATTTATAGTAACGGTTCGAAACACCTTGAAAGACAAAATTTTTTTCTGTTATATTTTGTTATTTATTCGAATTATTTGTGAGTCTATAGTCACTGTGCCTATTATCCACAATGATTCCCTTTGCGTGAATGGAAATTAGCAGGATGGGTATATTACCCATGCTATCAGAATATGGGAATCCCAGTAGCATATCCGTTGTTTCTGCAGTTTGCTCCCACCTCCAGTTCCGTTCGTGGTGGCTCTTCTGTCTTCAGCTATGGCTGTCCTCAGCCAATTGAAAAGTATGAAAGTCACAAGACACGAAAGCAGCGCATTTGCTGCAGGAAATACGAAACTGCCGAGACGCCTAAGTGATTGTTTCATGCTTTCTGCGACATTACTAGCGCTCTCGCACTTCATTTGTGTTTATATGGACATACATACATACAGAGTAGACAGTCAAGATGATAAAATGAGTAGGTTTATTAGATTACAAAACACAAACTGTCTGAAAACAGTGTATCAAAACATTGCATTGCATTGTTTCATTTGTTTCGAGACAGTTATGTGTTTCAGTTTACCCACCACTATTCCATTGCTCTACATTATTAACATAAAACACACAACAAATGCTCGCCTCACGTTACGAGATACAAACCACAATTGGTCTTCTCTCTTCAAAAATTGTTTCAAAACCAAAGTTATAAGCTACAATTCATTGCTTTTTTTTTCTTTATTGTTATTTTAAACCTGTACAACAGGCAGGCTGTCAGCAGCACTCTACGCTGCTCTTCAGCCATAGGAAACACAATGAGAAAAAAACAGTGAGAAGACACATAAGTTACAGAACGGTGGGCAAGAAAACAGTAGACACATAAAGACAAACACGGAGCCGTTCACACTCGACGATAATCCACTGCAAACTGTTGACACGAAGCACAAACACTGAAGATGACGATGGCACTGGTGAACGATAGAGTGTGACGGTGAACACTGAACACTAAACATGACGGCACACACGAGACACTGATGGCGGTGATCTCCGGCACGCGAATGTCCACTTAGCGTGTGTGAATCCGGGGACCAGCCAAGAGGGGAACTAGGGGGAGGTGGGGGAGAGGGGAGAACAAGGATGCCAATGGCTGAGGATATGGGGGCAGGAGGAGAGGGACAGGGGAGGGGAATCCCGGGGGAGGAGTGGGGAGAAATGGAGGAGGAAGGGAAGAGGAATAGAAGGGAGGGAGGGTGCCCAGAGGAGCAAACACAGGAGGAGGGTGGGAGGATCAAAGTTGGTAGGAGAGGTAGATGGAGGGGAGGAGGGCATCATCAGGGAGAGGGAGCTGGCGGAAGCCACCTTGGGAGAGGGTAATGAGGGTGGAGAGATTGAGACCGGGTTGGATGTGGGAATACAGGCGCGGCAGCAAGCGGGGATGGGAGAGGAGCGGGGAGATTAACGGATGAGGAGGATCGAGTTTACGGGAGGTGTACAGGATCCGTATCCTTTCAAGGAAAAGGAGGAAGTGGGGAAAGGGAATGAGTTCATACAGAATCCGCATCGGGGAGGGGAGACGGATATGATAGGCGAGGTGGAGAGCATGGCGTTCAAGGATTTGGAGGGATTAATAAAATGTAGGGGGGGGGGGGCGGAGATCCAAGCCGAATGGGCGTAACAAAGGATAGGGCGGAAGAGGGATTTATAGGTGTGGAGGATGGTGGAGGGGTCCAGACCCCACGTACGGCCGGAGAGGAGCTTTGAGTCAGGAGCGTACCTTGGCTTGGATTGTCCAGAGGTGGGGAGTCCAGGAGAGGCGACGGTTGAGGGTGACGCCAAGGTACTTAAGGGTGGGAGTGAGGGCGATAGGACGGCCATAGATGGTGAGATAGAAATCAAGGAGACGGAAGGAAGGGGTAGTTTTGCCTACAATGATCGCCTGGGTTTTGGAGGGATTGTCCTTGAGCAACCACTGGTTGCACCAAGTGGTGAACCGGTCAAGATGGGATTGGAGAAGGCGTTGGGAGCGCTGTAGGGTGGGGGCAAGGGCAAGGAAGGCGGTGTCACCGGCGGTCTGGAGAAGGTGGATGGGGGGTGACGGCGGCGGCATGTCCGACGTGTACAAAAGGTACAGAAGGGGGGAGAGGACGGAGCCTTGGGCCCACTGGCGGAGGGGAAAAAGGTGTAGGAATCCGTGTTATGGATGGTGACATAGGAATGATGGCGGGAGAGAAAGGAGCCGATCAGACGGACATAGTTAATGGGAAGGGTGAAGGTTTGGAGCTTGAAGAGGAGACCGAAATGCCAGACATGGTCATAAGCACGTTCGAGGTCCTGGGAGAGGAAGATGGCTTAGCGACGGGAATTTAGCTGTTCAGAAAGGAAATGAGTCAGGTGAAGGAGAAGGTCGTCGGAAGAGAAGGACGGCCGAAAGCCACACTAACGGGAAGGAGGCGGTGCTGGCGGAGATGCTGGTGGATGCGGCAGGTGAGGATAGATTCCAGAACCTTGCTGAAGACCAAGGTAAGGCTGATGGGACAGTAGGAGGAGACGGCGGACGGCGGTTTGACAGGTTTAAGGAACATCAGGATATTGGAGGTTTTCCACAGGTCGGTGTAGTAACCGGTGGACAGGACTGCATTGTAGAGCCTGGCCAGGGTGGAGAGGAAAGAGACAGGAGCTTCGCGAAGGTGACAGTAGGTGATACGATTATCACCAGGAGCGGTGTTGCATTTTGTGCAGAGTGTATCAATGAGATCCTGTGTAGTGATAGGGGCATTGAGTTCCCGGTGTGCAATGTTGTCCAAGTACTGGAGACCAGGAGTGAGGAGAGGGACAGAGGTGTCAGTTCGATCACGGATATCCGGGAAGAGGGAGTAATCGAACTGGGGATCATTGGGGATAAAAAATACATCAGAGAGGTAGGAGGCAAAGTGATTGGCCTTACTAAGGGTGTCAGGGAAGGGGTGATCTTCATGGAGAAGAGGATAGTAAGGGGAGGGTTTAGTTCCGGTAAGGCAACGGAAGGCTGACCAGAACTTGGACGAGTTGATAGGTAGGGTAGCATTTAAACGGGTGCATGTCTGTCGCCAGTCCTGGCGTTTCTTAGATGCAAGCAAATTACGAATGTGTCACTGGAGTTGCCGGTGGCGTCGTAGTGTGTCCGAGTCACGCGTGTGGAGGATGGCATGGCAGAGACGGCAGGATTCACGGAGGAGGAGAACGGCCTGTGGGGGTAAGGTAGGATGGTGGGGGTGGATGGCGACAGTAGGGACGTGGGCCTCCACGGCCTCTGACAAGGTTTGCTGCAGAAAGGAGGGGTGACATCGTCAGGGTGGTGGTAGGTGAAAGGGTGTCTATCGACCTGGGTGGAGAGGGTATTCCGGTAGGCATTCCAGTTGGCACGGGAATAGTCATGGACGTACTTAGGGGGATGGACATTCCGAGGGTTGGGGCGGGGGCGACGACTGTCTGAAACGGTGAGGAGGACAGGGAGATGGTCGCTACCAATAGGCTCCAGGACATCCACCGTTATGCGGCCAAGGAGGTTGGGGGAGGAGAGAATAACATCGGGAGTTGGATTCGGGACGGGTGTGCTGGGGGATGGGGATGAGGTCGCCTTGAAGGGAGGAGAGGAACCGATGCCACTGCCGTAACTTGGCTGCGGAACGACTATGGATGTTGAGGTCGGCAGCGATCACGTCAGAGGAGAAGGTAGGATCGATGTGGGAGAGGAAGTCGAAGGGTATAGGGGTGTTGGGGCGGACATAGATGGTGGCGCAGGTAACGGTAAGGCTGGGGAAGAAGAGACTAAGTATCGGGTGTTCGGTGGGGTCAGGAAGCAGACGTTGGAGCCGAACGGGGATCTGGCGGTGGTGACCAATGGCAACTCCACCACGCGCAATCGTGAGCGGTGGAGGAAGTAGGGCGAAGTGTGGATGGTGTGGTGGGATTGGAGAAAGGTTTCTTTGAGGAGGAAGGCATCCACACGGTGGGTGGCAAGGGTGTGCAGGAAGAGGTTCTTGTTGGCGGGAAGGGAGCGGATATTGTTGAAAAGGATACGTTGCTGTCGCGCCCAGACAGGGAATTAGATGAGGGTGTCAAGACGGGAAAAGGTGAAATGGGCCTGGTTGCTGGAGTAGGTGGGGTAAATTTTGAGTTGGAAAATGGAACAGGTGGCGAGAGATATCTGTTGGAGGGTGTGAGGGCGCTGGGCGCTGAAAGGGATGAACATTCTGAAGGATGATTGTAAGGAACCTGATGATTTCAGCGGTGGGGTGGGGGGGGGGACGAAGGGAATTGCCAGGAGGGTTGGGGGCGTCCAGAGGATGGACAGGGACGGTGAGTTCAGGAGTGGTCAGAGGGGGTCGGGCTTTACACTTTTGGGAGTAGGTCGGATGGGGGAGATTGCAGGTATTGCAGGAGGGAGGGGATTGAAGGTTAGGGCACTGCTGGAGGAAGTGCGCTTGCCTACAATGCGGGCAGGTGGGGGCCTCGCGGCACTTAGCTGTTGGGTGCGCGTTATAGCGCAGACTCCTCTGGCGGCGCATGGATTGAGGAGGGGAATGGGAGGGGTCGACCTTGTAGCGCTGGTTGAAGAGGAGGGCACCCTCCTTCAGGAGACTGTCAATGGTAGGGCATCCTCGGAGAAAACCCGCATAAGGCAGGTGGGGCTGGCCGAGTTGAAAATGCGGCAGACCGCCCGCACCTCCAGCGTGGGATGCGCCTTGAGCTCTGCCAACACCTCATACTCTGTGATGGACGGACTGAGCTGGGTGATCACGGTGGTGAGGGTCGGAAGGCGATGTGGGGTTTGGGGTTGGCGGGTAGGAGATGGAGAAGGAGCAGGGGTGAGGGAGGCATTGTGGCATAAACGGGTGATGGGGAGGCGGGAGAGGATGTCAGTATTGAGGGTTGGGCTGTGGGAGGAGATGAGAACGGAATCCCGTCTGGGAGTGAGGAGAGAGATGGGGGCACCAGGGAAGTGTTGGCGGAGGAGGAGGGAGAGATTCCGGGCCTCGAGAAGGGAAGGATCGAGGCGGGAGAGGAGGTATTTGTATAACGAGGGGGGGAGGAGGAGGAGGAGGAGGAGGAGGCGAAGACGGAGGGAGCAGGGCCAGGTGGGGAGACATCCATGGCACCCTGGGGACGGGGGGGGGGAAGGAGGACGAGGCAGTGCCTTTTTCGGAGCGGAGGAGGTGGTGGTGCCACTAGGGCATTTAACGGCGGCAGAAGGGTGGGTGGTGACATAAGGGATGGGAGCTATAGGGAGGTGGTGGGAAGGGACAGGTCCCGGCGTGGACGCAGCAGTCGGCGCCAGAGATGGTGAAGGCGACGGCGACGGTGACGGTGGCGGTGGTGTTGGCGAAGGCGATGGGGAGAGCTGGGCATGGACAGTGGCCCGACGGGCCACCAACCTAGCTGGAGCTGCAGTGACAGGCTGGGGGAGTGGGGGGAAAGGATCAGATGGAGAGGAGCGGGAGGAAGAAACTGGAGAGGGGGCGACAAAGAGCGAGGGTGAAGGGAGAGTGAGAAGAGGCGAGATGGAAAGAGGGGGGTGTGACTGGGCACACCATTGTATGGTGGTGGTGGCGGCAGAGGGGGAAGTATAAACTATGGCTGTGGTGGTAGTGGTGGTGGTGGTGGTGGTGGTGGTGGTGGTGGTTGATATGACGACAGGGAGAAAGAAAAACGCACAGAACGGAAAAGAAAGGACAAAAACTGGGGACAGACGAAGACCAGAGTCCCATGCTGCTGGCGCTGACGACGACGGGTGGCAGGAATGCTGCTGCTGCTTCTGCTTCTGATGCTGTTGCTGCTGCTGCCGACAGGGCCGGGGCCACTACTGAAGACCGACTGGCTGGACCGCTGCTGTTGCTGCTGCTGCTGGGTTGGACCACTGGCTGGCTGGCTGGCTGGCTGGCTGGCTGGCACCTGAAACCTAGCGCTTCGTTTAGTGCTGGAATGGCACAATCGAAGGGTGATATCCTTGCGAAGTACCACCGAAGATGACAATTCATTGCCACAGCTGCGAACTATATAGCATTTGCCACGAACTACCATAACGAGTATTAAATATTCTTGTGATAAGTACTGCAAATCTTCGTACCCTCATCTCAAAGTCTATAAAGAACAAAAGATACATCATTCCTGAGTTGAGCTCTCCTTCAAATACTTTCCGACAAGGCGTCAAAATGCGAAATAAACGTGACTGCCAGCCGTCGGCTGCTACTGGTCGGCTAAAGGCGAGCCACACAACTGTTGCCTGGCGTCGCGAACAGATGGCAGGGCGGTAGTCAGTCTTTTGCTCACGGCAGTACGTGTTGGTTAACTATGTAGTATTGACACCTGTATGGAAGAATATCGACTCCTTTCCTGATACATTAGTTCCCCACTTAGGGGCAGCATGATGGCATGTAAACCACTCTTCAAAGTTTAGGTGAATTCCAAGGTATTTTAAATTAAATAAAAACATGGCTATGAAATACGTTGTTTCGTTTTGTCGCACATCCTCTCCTGAAACAATGTCCATATCATTCTGTTTCTATGGGGAACATATACGTTTTGACGATCCTCACATAGGAGTCTTTCTCGCCGTCTCCGAACGTTTCGGGAATTCAGTTCCCACAAGTATCGTAACACAAGACTCCTTTCTAAGGTAACAGGGAGATACACTAAGTCTCCCATCGCATTTAATATCCACATTTCTCAATCGTTTCACTAAATTTGAAGTAGTTGTCTGTTCACCTAAACGCAAAATATTCGCCAATGCGCCACTAAATGTACCCTTCAGAAAACGCTGTTTCTTCTTTTCATTTGCAGTCTTCGTCCAGTAACAAAGAATATCTTCAGAGGAGAAAAATAAACAAGATCTGAAGATCGCAGAAGACTAGTAGCGTTCGGTGGAATGCAAATGAACTATATGTTCTTTTCTCACAAAGCTCTGAAGTTTTCATTGAGATTTGAGAAGAGTGAATGTTTCAAATATTAATCTCCTTCCTTCCTTATTTGACGCAAACATGAGGAAGTGAGTTTGAATTCAATTGTCAATCAACTCTGTTCTAGCCACCCACTCTGCTGTGTTTATTTGCGTTCCAGGAGGTGACTGTATATCCAGTCAGTCCATTTTCGTTTACGTTTATCAATAAGATAAGGCGGAAGGAATTCTCCTGCTGCATTCCCCAACAACATAAGAGTGAAGCACGGTCTTTAGGTGTCCTCAGTTTTCTCAGGACTTTGACATGTCCAACGAAACAAGAGCTTTCTGTTGCTGGTACGTTATGAAACACATTTTCATCAAAACTGTAAACTTTTCAGCAGGACCGCCTTTAACCTCAGCTTTGTATTTCTCTAAAAAAGATATTGATTACATTCTCATTTACAGCAGCACCCTTCGTTTAAATATTGACTGTAAATTTGTGAGGCAGTTCAGAACTATGTCTCTCTAAAAATGTCTTTCCCCAGGCCAATTCAAGCATATTATCAGCAAGGCAGTCCACTGTTCTTTTTCAGGTGACATGATTTAACCATGCACCTGAAGTCAGATCGTGATATTAGAAGAACCGTATCACTGACACTGATACAGTCTTTGACAAAACATCTCTCTTCAGTCTGGGTAAGAACAGTGGGCCATCCAGCTTTTACATCATTCTTGTTTCTCAAATTGTTCACAATGGTTTGTCTTGGAATTTAATATTTCCTTGCAGCTTCCCTGTGTCCAGGTGAAACGTCCCCTTCCAACAATTAAACACGACTGTGCTTAAACTGACACACAATATTTTTAGCGCAATGCAATCTGACTTTCAAAAAATCCCTACGAAAGAATGGCCCTGACTAACATTAACCTATACCTTTCACAAATCACTTACCTCACAAAAATCTTCGTTACTCGAGCTACTGCAATAAAGCGAGCGCCACTACTGCCGCCTAAATAAAAGATTCAAACTACTGAAGGCACTAACTACTGATAGGCATAGTTAGCAAATGAGAGATTTTAATAGAGAACAAACAATGTATTTACTTTAATAATCATAATATATATAACACTTCATGACAAATTTCAAAACTCCGCCATTTCTCTCCCCACATCCACCACTGCTGGCGGCTCACCTCCAACTGCGCAACGCTACGCGCTGTTCACAGCCAGCTGCCTAACACTACAGTGGCGAGTATTACAACAATGCAAAGCAGCCACAAACTGCACATAGCACAGCCAGTGATTTTCATACAGAGGTGGCGTTATCAATAAAAAAAACCTAAACAGCCTACTTACATAGCCCCCATGCTCCCCACAAAAAATTTTACAAATTGTTTTGGACAGTGGCCAATAATGATTTGACAAAATTTTTTTTATAATTACAATAACAAAGATATTAATTGCACACACTTATTGATACAACGTTGGTCAAAAGCTGAACTTTCTCACAGTCCATAAAGACAGTCCTAATCGTTCATCACAGTAAAATAGCCGTGTTTTTCGCAAAGTCTGAGCAGTAAAAGAAAATGCACACGGAAGTAGTGGATTTACATGCAGTCTTGAAGAAGTAGCGTTGTCCTTCCAACGGAAAGACAGTGCTGACTCTCGACATGCAGACAGGTCATGGGCCACAACAGAGCAAACCCACAGCGGAGTCAGTCGAAGTTTTGAAGAATACTGGTAGGCAGGTCATCACAGAGTAGACCCACTGTAGTCCTGGTATAGATTACGGTATTGGTGGGCTACCAGAGGTGCAGACCCACTGCAGTCCTTGTAGAAATAATGGTATTGGTGGGCCATCAAAGATGCAGATCCACTGTAGTCCTTGTAGAGACGGCCAGCAGTCATCTGTTGCGACTGTGCAGGTGCACAATCACCATTGAAGAGTCTTGCGGATAATATAGCAAGTCCATAACCACCACTTGTGCACTCACAAGGCTTTTTACCTAATTGTCCTTAGAACCAGCAATGCTGTTAACCAGTCCCTTGCTGAATTATTAACACATGTGCAAACACTAACAGTCCCTACTTCTCACATATTGTCCATATACTATGACCAACAGAATCGTGTGCAGTGAAATGGAACTTACAAGTTACTTAATTTGATGAACTGGTGTCAATTACAATTTTATAACATAAGAATACAATTACAAAGGTGCAAAATACATCATTAAAGAACTTAACAATACAGATAACATTTGTAGTACAGGCTTTACAACAGAATAGAAATAAACATATACATCAATGTTACAGGAATTATGAGATAAGTAGATACATAAAAGATCAGAATAAATTTTGAAACATCAACTTCACATGTGAGCAACAAAACAGAATAAATAATGTCTAAACATCTTTACAAAGTAAATAACATACTATCAGAAAAATTCTGCAACATAACTCTTATTAGCTAAACACATTAAGACAGGAAAAACACAAATTCACATAGTGTAATAACACAAAAATACAGGACAGGGTTTGTTTTCAGTGTGACATTTGGTACTGCAGTCCAACCCAAAACTTCATTCTGTAGATCTTTCCTCTTATTTCAACATTTATTTCCGCCACAGAGGAAGACCGCACTGCAGTTCCTTCTCTAAATCCTCGCACAAACGAAAAAATGGCTGACATCGAAATAAGTGTCCAAGGAATAGAAAAGCAACTGGAATCACTCAATAGAGGAAAGTCCACTGGACCTGACGGGATACCAATTCGATTCTACACAGAGTACGCGAAAGAACTTGCCCCCCTTCTAACAGCCGTGTACCGCAAGTCTCTAGAGGAACGGAGGGTTCCAAATGATTGGAAAAGAGCACAGATAGTCCCAGTCTTCAAGAAGGGTCGTCGAGCAGATGCGCAAAACTATAGACCTATATCTCTTACGTCGATCTCTTGTAGAATTTTAGAACATGTTTTTTGCTCGCGTATCATGTCATTTCTGGAAACCCAGAATCTACTATGTAGGAATCAACATGGATTCCGGAAACAGCGATCGTGTGAGACCCAACTCGCCTTATTTGTTCATGAGACCCAGAAAATATTAGATACAGGCTCCCAGGTAGATGCTATTTTTCTTGACTTCCGGAAGGCGTTCGATACAGTTCCGCACTGTCGCCTGATAAACAAAGAAAGAGCGTACGGAATATCAGACAAGCTGTGTGGCTGGATTGAAGAGTTTTTAGCAAACAGAACACAGCATGTTGTTATCAATGGAGAGACGTCTACAGACGTTAAAGTAACCTCTGGCGTGCCACAGGGGAGTGTTATGGGACCATTGCTTTTCACAATATATATAAATGACTTAGTAGATAGTGTCGGAAGTTCCATGCGGCTTTTCGCGGATGATGCTGTAGTATACAGAGAAGTTGCAGCATTAGAAAATTGTAGCGAAATGCAGGAAGATCTGCAGCGGATAGGCACTTGGTGCAGGGAGTGGCAACTGACCCTTAACATTGACAAATGTAATGTATTGCGAATACATAGAAAGAAGGATCCTTTATTGTATGATTATATGATAGTGGAACAAACACTGGTAGCAGTTACGTCTGTAAAATATCTGGGAGTATGCGTGCGGAACGATTTGAAGTGGAATGATCATATAAAATTAATTGTTGGTAAGGTGGGTACCAGGTTGAGATTCATTGGGAGAGTGCTTAGAAAATGTAGTCCATCAACAAAGGAGGTGGCTTACAAAACACTCGTTCGACCTATACTTGAGTATTGCTCATCAGTGTGGGATCCGTACCAGGTCGGGTTGACGGAAGAGATAGAGAAGATCCAAAGAAGAGCGGCGCGTTTCGTTACCGGGTTATTTGGTAACCGTGATAGCGTTACGGAGATGTTTAATAAACTCAAGTGGCAGACTCTGCAAGAGAGGCGCTCTGCATCGCGGTGTAACTTGCTCGCCAGGTTTCGAGAGGGTGCGTTTCTGGATGAGGTATCGAATATATTGCTTCCCCCTACTTATACCTCCCGAGGAGATCACGAATGTAAAATTAGAGAGATTAGAGCGCGCACGGAGGCTTTCAGACAGTCGTTCTTCCCGCGAACCATACGCGACTGGAACAGGAAAGGGAGGTAATGACAGTGGCACGTAAAGTGCCCTCCGCCACACACCGTTGGGTGGCTTGCGGAGTATCAATGTAGAATGTAGATGTAGATGCTTTCTGTATTCTGGTCACATGAGTATTAAAACAAAACAGAATAAATAATGTCTAAGCATATTTACAAGGTAAATAACATATTATTAATGCCAATTATATTTGAGGATAACTGTATTCCTCATCATAGTGAATGTAGCTTAGTATTAGAAAAATTCTACAACATAAGTCTTATCAGATAAACATATAAATACAGGAAAAACATAAATACCCAAGAGTACACATACATATAGCAGAATAATACAAGGAAAGGACAGGGTTTGTTTTACTGCAGTATTTTGCAAACAAAACTTTCTTTACTTCTCGGAGATCTCCCTTCGCTCTTCATTATTTCCAAAAGTCCTATCTATACCTGCTTTCTGTACTTTTCTCGTATAGCCTCTCAGTGCATTTCTTCAAATTCATCGCAACTCATTCGCTTATAGGCTACCCCCTCTTAAGCTAACTTAAATCTACTCAGCTCAGATGCTAAACTAAGGGACAAGGCAATGCAGCAACATAAAACAATTAACACAAACATCAATGACAAAAAAATTAAATAGGCAAGGCAATTGCAATATTACAACTAATATAAGGCACTGTGCAGCAAACAAGAAAAATAAATCAGTAGTAAAACTAGCTTAACAGAGTAATACAAAGTGAAATTTAGTAGCACTATGCATGGCAAACAGCAGCAGCAAATGCTGTAACTAATACCTAAGCATGGCAAAGATCAAGCAGAAAAAATATTACACTAAAGACAACAATGCAGACAAAGGAAATGTCTATTCACATCTTAATGTCTATGTAATTAAAGTGGTACACCACAACAACTTATTGTAAAAAAAATATTACCATGTACTTGAAAAGAAAATTATGTGTGCAGTTACTGTTACTAGTCCCTTCTTATTGTTTTTTCCTTTCCAAGTGCTCCTTTTTTTTTAAGAATGTGGATTACAAAATTATTATTTAATAGCTCTGTTGACAGAAAGTGTTCACATTAGCAATTGCATTTTATTTTATAAAAGCAATGCTGCAACACAGGTGGAAACTAGATATCAAATGAAATAAGCAACTATGAAAAGCAAAGCATAAAAATATCATTCAATAGTCATGTGACATTTCATAAGTTAGTAGAAATTCTCTCAACTCTTGTAGAAAGACGCTTGTCATAATCAGGTGTGCAGATGTATCTTTCCAAGTAATGAGCGTGTCGTATTTGCGATGCTTTCTCTAAAGGAATGTCAATCGCGAGGATAATGGCCTCTTTTTTTTTTCACCTAATGGCTTTCTTTTGTCAGACGACTACCTCTCAGCTGGGCGCCAAAAACGCATTACGTCAAGGTCACTTACCTTTCGTAATGAAATATTTACGACAGCAGTTTCCGTTGTGGTGACAGTCTCATATAAAAATTTCATAGATCGAGAATTTGCGTTACAAATGTAGAAACAAAATCCTGTAAATATAAAAGTGTCCAAAAAATTTTCGCAGGAATTGTGATACATTCACGCATTTACACACATTTCATAACTCTTAAAGTACGATTCTTGGTTTCCAACATCCTTTTTCACAAGTCAGAGTCCCTAACCACTACTCATTATTCCTTACCTTATTACACATATACATATTCGTCGACACTTCTTCAATATTTCATCATAAGAAATACGTAGCATACTCAAATAACTCATATAGCATCAGCTTATTAATCATAAACATACCGCAACAGCATAATACACATCATCATCGCAATAATAACATCATAAAACCTCAGCCAAATCTCAAAATCGTCGTAGCTTCCTTCAATAGTTTCAAAACCTAAAAAAAATTCTCTGCTCATTTCAATAGTGTCATCTACCTCAAACGTACTTTAAAATCATGCTCCCCTACCAAATACATCATTCAAAGCTCTCATAGTATCACAATGGTTCTGAAAAAATATGAACAGTTCACAAAGTACAGACAAAATTCAATTTCATAAGTGTGAAGTTACCCAACTGTGAAATTGCGTAAACATGTGTCACTGATGTAGTAAAAAAAAAATGTTTATCTCTCAGTTAAATGATCAGATAGCTGTGTAATTTGTGTGTTACAGAAATATGGTACCGATGTGTAAAGTTGTATAAGCAAATACCATATTAGCTAGGGCTCCTTGTGCTTGCCAAACACATGGTACACAAAGTAGGCGTGTACCCCCCTGAGGATTAATGTAATTATACCCTCAGGTGTTACAGATTACAGCAATGGAATGAAATATATCACGGAAAACCCTTGTATCATTGTACTTCAAATATCTTAAAAAATGCATGTTTTAAGTGCGAAATTAATCACTCAAATACGTGTCCTGTAGCGCTAAATGTGCGTCTTGCTGTAAGAAATCTCTGTGGAAGTGTCGTAGTTATCGTCCTCCGAAAGCTAAGTTCTGCAGAAGTCAATGTACTTACCTCATGATACACCAAATTTCAAGTAAACCAAAATGTTGCATTAAAAACTCATTAGCAGTACTGGTAAATGTTCTAAGTATGTGAGCCTTATAGTCATTACGTAATCGTGCAACTAACAAGCAAGAACGTACACACACAATAACACTGTGACGTCTGTTCACTATAACAATGCATTCGTAATTTCTGTTTAAAAATGTTCCCTAGGTTCTTGACTGGATATTTAACTTCAAACATTGTAGCATATTAACAGATTCTAAGTCTGACCAAGCCTACTAGCAATGTAAACTGAAAAGTTTTATGGCAAAGACAAAGTTAAAAAGCAGATTATCTTTCAATAAATGGTTTTACATGTGAAATGTGGTGTAAACCTTTACTCTTCCTAGTACGCAAAGTTTCAACTTCAACGCAATTATCATGCGGTATACGTCGGTACAGAATACTGGAATTTATCTCAAGCTTAGCGT
Organism: Schistocerca piceifrons; assembly: GCF_021461385.2. Taxonomy (NCBI): domain Eukaryota; kingdom Metazoa; phylum Arthropoda; class Insecta; order Orthoptera; family Acrididae; genus Schistocerca; species Schistocerca piceifrons. The sequence goes on along the minus strand of NC_060148.1, from coordinate 121,217,690 downwards.
CTATGTTATTTTTCTCTGAGCCAGCCAGCGCACGCGGCTGCCTGCGGTGCGAGTCATTGTCTGTCTCTTTGTTGGCGCACGTCGTTGTTCTACAAATTCACCTTGTCGAGAGGGCCCTGCCGTGTTTGAATCCCACCAATTCTGATGCAATTCAGGTCTGTCGTTACGATTATATCGTCTGTCGTCATGTCGGTAGATTCCATAATTTCTTTCTTGTCGGTCACGTGGTGGAGAATTTCTCCCGGAATCGTAACTGCACGGTGGACCATTGCGTCTGAAGTTATTCTGTCTCCCTTGATAATAATTGTTTTGGTTCCCATATTGTCTGTTTCAATGGTTATCTCTGTCACATTCATTACTACAGAAGTGCGATCTTTCTCTGTACCTATAATTCTGCCAACGGTTGTCATAAGGGTGGTGTCTGTTTTGGTCACGATTTGTGTTATGAGAATAGCCTTGTCGTGTCCAGTTAATGTTTCTGTCGTCACGGAATTGTGACGGATGTAACCTGTAGTGATTGTTTTCCTGTTTTTGCATCCCGCGACTGTCTGTGTCAATTTCCAGTTCTTCTAACAGTCCCTGAAAAGCTTCAATGTCGTCTTTGCAACGTCCTGCCAAAATAATATTTCTTAAATGTTCAGACAATTTCATTAAGCAAATGCGGATGAGTTCTGAGGGGCTGTATGGGTTTGACAGGTACTGATTCTTGTGCAACATCTCTTCAAAATATTTCACAAGACTGGAAAATTCAGATAGTTCGAAATGTTTCATCATTATGATGCCATGTTTTACTCGGTCTTGTGTGGCTTGAGACCAATATGCTGAGAGGAAGGCATGGTAAAACTCTCCTTCACTGTAGCAATCGTGAATGACCGATCGCATTCTTACAGCTGGTTCATTCTCTAAGTAGCCACACATAAATTCTAATCTGTGTTCTAATGACCAGCTGGGAGGAAAACAATGAGAGAATTGATGGAGCCATGCTTGTGGATGAATGTCTTTGCCAGAATTCTTAAATGTTTTGAATTTACGTGTAGCAATGAACAGCTTATAGTCAAAATCATCATGTCGGCGAGTCGCATAGCGGTCATTGTTACGTTGTTTCGGCGGTTCCTTTTCAAAATTCGGTGCACCTTGCCAATTTCTGACATAATTTCCGAAATGCGCTGTGTTATTATTTTGTGGCTGTGCCGTATTTCTATGTCCCTCTTCCCGTATTGGGGCGCGAGTGTCCTCTGAAATACGTAATTCTTGTACTACCTGTGTCAGCTGGTCTTGTACTGCCCGGATTTCTCTTTGGTGTTGCGTATTAATTTGATTCTGATTTTGTTTGAATTTCTTAATTTGTTCATACTCTTCTGTGTCAGTGGTGGCTACAGGTCTTGTGTCAATCAGATCATCATCTACCGTTGTAGATAAGTTAGTGAACTGATCTGAAAGTTCGGCTACTTTATCCGTTAGTGAAATTATTTCCTCTGTGTGTTTTTCTGAACCAAGTTTCAGAGTGTCCATTTGTGTTGAAATCGTATCTACTGTGTCCTTTAAGTTTTCCTGAGTTTTTGCAAGTTGCATAACCGAATCGGTAGATGCAACTGAGTCAATTTTAGCTTGCAGGGTGTCGTGATTTTCATGAACAATGGTTTGCAGTTCTTTTATGGCTGCTTCATGATTCTGTAATGCATTTTCATGACGCGAAAAAATAGGTTGGAAATGCTCACAAATTTGTGTTTTCACGTCATTACAGACTTTTTGACATTTCGATTCGATTTTATGTAACTCAGTAGTTAAATCTTCACGTGTTTGTTCAAGCGTGGTGTCTAACTTTTGAAGATTTTGTTCCATTGTGTCTAACTTTTGAAGCTTTTGCTGTGTTTGATTTTGTTCCATTGTGTCTAACTGCTGCTGTGTTTGCCTCTGATTTTGTTCCATTGTGTCTAACTTTTCAAGCTTTTGTCCCATTTGTTGCATTAATTGTAATAACAATGCACTGGTGTCTGAAACATGTTCCTCAGTGCTTTTCGGCACCGGCAACATTCACATTTTGACAAGCGGAAAATGTGTCTTGACTCATTTGAGAAAACGGTGAGGACGCAAAACCTGAATCTACAGTATTTGCAAAATTGTGTCCTGTCATTTCGGCTTCCTGAGGCGAGCTGTTGTCGAGCGATCGATCGATAATGCTTCCCTGTTCACTACCTGTTTCACTGTCTGCATCATTATTTGACGCCTGCTCCATTTCCCTATGCACAGTTACCATATTACTACTTTGAATGTCTGTTAATTCATTACACAGCGGTGCTGATAAGCTACGCTCGTCGTCACTATTATTTCTCAGTTTACTTTGGAGCCTAGTGTTACGTTTTTCACACGCCATTATTGTCACAATATTTCACACGATAACACAGAAAAGCACAATTTGAAGAGCAAAAATAAGAGAACACATTAACATAGCACTGAAAATAATATCTAGTTAATTGCAAGCGCAGCTGCGAAATACTTGGTGCAAATCTACATGCATGCCACAACTGTTTTACTGTACAACAATGAAAGACTGCAACTACAAAGGAGATTCTCTCTACAATTACGCGCTAGCAATAAACAATAGCTACACTAATTACACAAACTACAAGAAAAAAACAGAAGATTCCAGTGAGGTATCCTCGGCTAAGGGTCGACATATGAAACGTCCCCTTTTGAACAATTTATACAAGACTGTGCTTATCCTGACACACAATATTCTTAGCGCAACGCAATCTGACTTTCAAAAAATCCCTACGAAAGAATGGCCCTGACCAACATTAACCTATACCTTTCACAAATCACTTACCTCACAAAAATCTTCGTTACTCGAGCTACTGCAATAAAGCGAGCGCCACTACTGCCAGCTAAATAAAAGATTCAAACTACTGAAGGCACCAACTACTGATAGGCATAGTTAGCAAATGAGAGATTTTAATAGAGAACAAACAATGTATTTACCTTAATAGTCATAATATATATAACAGTTCATGACAAATTTCAAAACTCCGCCATTTCTCTCCCCACATCCACCACTGCTGGCGGCTCACCTCCAACTGCGCAACGCTACGCGCTGTTCACAGCCAGCTACCTAACACTACAATGGCGAGTATTACAACAATGCAAAGCAGCCACAGACTGCACACAGCACAGCCAGTGATTTTCATACAGAGGTGGCGTTGCCAATAAGAAAACCTAAACAGCCTACTTACACAGTTAGTCGAGAAGTAATTTCTTCTAATATCTTCTTGATTTTCATTCGAATGACCGGTTTCGTGCCATATTCCTGACAACCAGGTTTTACACGTTTCTGTCATTCTGTAGTCTGTAAAAGAAAAACATAGTAAGCCTACAGTACTATTTTAATTCGTGGCTAATTGGAGGCTTAGAATGAATAATTATGATTATTTATAATTGCACCTACAGTACTTTTCGAATAATTTGGAACAGTGTAGAACATTTCTACTTCCTTCTGCATAAGCCTCTATTGTTCTTCTCGATAGCTGCACTGGCTCCAGAGTTTCCTGAAAGATGTTACTTCTACTAATAGTCGATAGCGATATTGTGGTCGACACTACACGTAGACTTAAAACACTTTAATCTTTAATTACACTCTCTGTGTAAAGTGTTCACCGATATGGCCAGATTTGTGTCTCACATATAGTCCGAATCAAAGGAATGCTGAGTGCTACCTACTACACAGGTTCAAAGATTGTTAATTGTCCTAGAGTTAGTAATCACACAACACGGCTGAAAAAAATTCACATGTGACAGAATTTTAACTTATCAGTTCACCATATCACTGCCCTCATACACATTTAGAGAACTCGAAACAATTAAGATAGTGCACAAAAATAATCATGTCCATCAACACTGCCCTGCTAAGCCATCACTGTTCATGGGAGTCAATAATAACGAATTTTTCACTCGGAGTTAATTATTAATTACTGTCAAAAAAGTCACAAATGAAGCCCAGAGTTGAAGAAAACGAACCGTACACAAACAGCGCGAATATTTCAGAATGTTTGTTATCGTACTACGGCACACATCTCACAACAATAGACACACGTGTTGCTCCACTTACCCCCAGCCGCAGACTGCCTGACCTCAGCTGTGCTAGGTCTATATGTACATTCGCCTAGGAACAATGTTATTGATGTCAGTCATTTTGCGTAAAATATTTTATGATCCTCAGAACACTGGCTTCCGAATTAGCTACTTAATTAACAAATGCTGTAAATCAAGGGGAACAAAAAAAATCATTAAAATAATTATAATGCCCAAATACAGAATAATCGTTGTACTATAATAGTGGTAATTTTTTGTAGGTGCAATGTTACTCTAAAATGACATGAACTTGCAACTAGCTGTGTCACAGTGTTTATTTCGACACAGTAACTAATCGCTTGAAATAACATTTCACCACTGTAAACAGAAATAATTATTTGACTGCTTCAAAATGAAACATTATGAAGGAGGTCATGATATTGAAATCTCTGCCTGTATTGCTTTCTTCACAACAAATGCAGTAACAGTTGTTTCACATTACTTCTTGCAAACGTGACGTCATTGTGGCGTCGTACGCAAAAATCGACCACCGCGTGATCGGCTATCGAATTTCGTTTGCGTTCAATATGGGCCTCTCACAGGACTTTATTTTCGCGTACACGATGTTTACAAAAAACGTCGTTCTTGGAATGGTTTATTATAATCATTGCTATAATAAAAGTCACATAATGATTTATCGACGGTTAATGTCTTCGTATAAGAGTGTTCTCGGGAGTGAGTTGTTATCGTCAATAATTTACAATTTAAAGATGAAACAGCATATTTTGTAATCTGCGGTATGCCGTTTCATGGTTATGAGGCGCTGAAAATTTATCGCAAAGACGTTACCATTATCACCTTTCAAGAGAGAATATGATAACGAAGACGTAAGAAACAAATCACAACTGTGACGTCACCGCCACTGGGCTGTCGCCGCAAACCAGCATGAGTGCAAGAGCGTGTACTTCCTCCGTGAGAGCGTAACAGACTTAGTTCTCGACTGTCGGTCTGTGTGCCATTTACAAAGAAAATGTGCCATGCAGTAATTATTCTGGTGATCACGAGTTTAATTACTTTGACAGAAATGTAATTCACGGAGACATAAATGACTCACTAGAGATCGTATCGATATTGTCGCTGGGATAGTTTAGTCCCTCATGAAACCAAGTTTTAATCAACAAAGCCAAAAGAGAGATTTCATAAATCTGATACGTCCATATGTCTGTGTCATATGTACCAGAATACTGCTGCTAATGCAACGAAACCTTTGCAAGTAAAATATAGGCTTATTATTATGGACATTCAGCGTTCAAAATGCAATTACGCATATCGGTAAGAGAAAATTTGGGGAGAGGAGAAAATGACTAATGTAAATGTTAGTTTACGTGTCACAAAATTTATTCCAAACTGCTTTACAGTTGACAATGTACTCTCTTAGCTGTTAAAACAGTTATGGCTACGTAAATTTTTTTAACATAATTATTGAGAAGCATATTACATCCAATTTTACTACACACTAAAGAAAGCTCTGATCTGTGTGATCTAGCTTACTACAAGAAAACTGCCTTAAGAAGAAGCCTTCTCTTTTAATTACATCAACAGTAAATTTCTTTGTGAAGAGCATATCATGAAGCTGTGTTCATGTTCTCTAGACACCAAGTTTTTAGCAACCAAATAAGTAAAACTTATAGCAGTAATTACCTCGTTATTAGGATAATACGACCTACTTCTGTCCACCTTTCTTATATGTTCATCAAATATGTTTTAGATTTCTCATATCTCAGCTTCTTAAGAACAGCTCTGGCATAATACCCTGACAAGTATGTGAAAACAGGCAATTATTCCTGAACAGACTAAATTTGTTCCTCACTGAAATCCATTATACTCTAAATGTTTGTTGGTGGTGATCGAGGTAAGGTCACATCATCTACAGTCAGTTTTAAAAGAATCTGAATCTATTCCAACTTCTCCAAGAGCAGATGATGGAATTTTCCAGGTCAGTAAGGTCTGAAAACTTAGCTTGAATTGAATGTCAAATAGCTTTCTGAAAATACCAATGTTACCTATTATTGGGATTCTTCCATTGTAAGCTGTTTTCCAAATCTCGCTTCTAGATCATCTGAACATTTAGTGGCAGAACATCGTTAAACTTGGAGCCCTCACTGCAATACTTGGTCATTTCGAGAATGTGAATGGTATCTGATATGACTGAATATGTGTTAATGCATAATCCATATGTGCACTCAGGGAAACATTTCCATATATCCAACCACGATAAGAAATCTTTCTAAATATCTGATACCATCGTCACTTGTGTTGGAAAGTGGTTTTTGCATAACATTCTTGAAATGTATTTATCTACCAAGTAATGTAACATTTAAAAAGTTCCACCATGTTTAAATTAATTTTGATGAATTTAGGAGTGCTCTCAATACTTAGTAAGATGATTTTCCCTCAAGGTTAAGAAATCTTGAACAACCATCCCAGTGGAACTATTAAGCACCGATTTGAAATTTTGTCACTTAATGTTGCTTTTATGAACAGACTTTGAATTAGATTTTTTGGCAGATTTTGTTATCTGTGTACACTCAAGGTTATGTAGCTTTTTAGCTGCAGAGAACTTGGCCACAAGCAGTTGTATACTTTCTGAAACTTATTCAAACAGTGGGTACTTCATTTCCTCATCACTATCTTTTTATCGTTACAGTTGTTTGTGACTTATTTTAATATGTGAGGATAACATAAAACATAAAGAGAGATTGTGTGTCATCAAAAGGGTGTTTGTAAACAATTGATAGTTGAGGAGGGGAAGCAAATCATGATGTGGCCCATCTGTTAACTGAATTATTCTCACTAACAACACAGGCTAATTAAAACCAGTGGCATGTAGTCTAAAAACTATTTTCTTAATTAGAGTGAACGGTTCTTCCCCATTCATGTTGCTAACTGGAGGGATAAAAACCTGAGCTCTAGTTGCCAGATTTTTAGAACTGGCTGCAGGTTCCAAAATATTATCTAATGTGAAGTCCAAATAAAGCGTCAATTGAATTTTATCAACTGTTAGTGAAACAACTTGATCTGATTCACAAAGGAACTGGATTTTCTGTGTTGTATACGACAGAAAACTGCCACCTAGCTGCTCACCTGCTCAGTGTGTTTCAAAATGTGGAGAAATCTTATGTAGTGTATTAGGATGGGATAGCGCAGGACAGTGTGTGCTCCTTATAAACTCGTAAGCATGTGGTGATATTGAAAATCAAATACTACAAAACATAATATAATTTAGGGAGTATCTGTAATGATTCCTTTGCACACCCATTAAATTCACATGCTCACATAAACAATTAACGTTGCTGCTTTCAGTTTCTCCAAAAACATTTACCATATTTTTCAAATCATTGGTTATGAATAGCAAGTAGTCTGCTGCGAACTATTATTGTTCTTTCTGGTGAAATTTTCCAAATTATCAACAACGTCAAATAAGTCATTTAAATGGGTTATAGTTAATGGGAAACTCTTTGTACCAAGTTTGGTGTTTTCACTTTTACCAAATATGTACTCTGGGCAGTATTTATCACAACGAAACGCAAAAGTGTAGAAACATCTGTCGCTTCTGTTAGAACAAAACTAAAGGCACCATCTGACTTTATAATATGCCAATTTTTGTGCAGGATGACACCCTCTGAGAACTTAAGAAAGGTATTCATATCCGCTGTTGAGTTTTAGGCACAGTTATTTACATTACTTTAACTTGATCCAGCGGCCAGCACTCATGTTTTACATTTCCATCAACAGAGAGGCCGTCATCGTATGATGATCAGCAATAATTTTAACTGTCAGCGCGGGTACTGTCTCAGCGTTAAGAGACTACACAGGAATTCGAAACATTTAAGTCTAGCTGTGCGGAAAGATAGTCGCAGACATCGACAGTAGGACTGCAGTTAGATGGAGGGGCAGAAGCCGATGGCGGTTTCCGTCCTGATCTTGCATGTTTATACAAATTTGACGCAGCAGACATACGGGGAGCGTGAGCGTCCGAAGTTCCGTTCCCAGTTATTACAAGAATTTCACACAGAGCTGTTTTGGGGGCACTCTTTTATGTTTCATGTCATCTTAGTTGCTGCGTTATCTCATCCTGACGAACTGAAAACTAGTGAGCTGGGTGGACATTTAGTGACGATGACTTCAGACCTCTGGCAGGAACTCGGACAGTGGAGCCATGTGCAGTCGATATTGGTTAGGAAACACTTGCATGTGCTGTCATAGGACAATACTCTAGTGTGTGGGTCTCATACCAGATAGCACCGATAGCGGCTACTGAAGGTATACAGAGGACAGCACAAATTGTGACAGGTGTGGCTGACCCACGGGAGAGTGTCACGCAAGTGTTGAAACAACTCATTCGGCAGACGCTTTAAGAGAGCCACAAGTTACCCCACCAGAGGCCACTTACGACATTTCGCAAGCGAGGAGTCCAGAGGCGCTCTCCAGCCACTACGCGTCGCTGCCGTGAAGAGGCTGAAGGCAGAGTCAGGCCGGCCACAGCACGCACTCCGTACGCGAACGGAACGGGAAAAAATTCGAAACTTGTTGCTGTTCGAAGCACTCTCTGCCTTGCACTTCACAGTGGTTTGCAGTGTAGTCCGGGGATGTAAATGTGACGGTCAATTTGGTGCTTGTAAATACGTCGCGCAAGTCGACGATTTAATGGCAAAATTGTGTACAATTGCGCGAGAAATGCAGCCATCAACGGAAATATACGGCACTTTTCAAAAGAAAACTTTTGCGTCTCCGCATGCGTTTTAGAATCTGGTACGATGGTGATGTATTCTCGCCACCGTGAGTGATGTAATCGCTTGCCGATTCATGGACAAAATGTGAATATTAAGTAACTGAAGACACAAATATGTTTTGCTGGGGTCCGCCTTTAACAAAACACTATTTTGTTTCACAACCCAAACATATTTCACTACAGTTGCAGCAACATCAGCGGGCTTTTATTTTATGGCTGTTAGACATAAAGAATGTTCTTTGCTTTTTGTACACACGTAAATATATAAGTAGGCTGTTTAGGTTTTCTTAGCGTTCTGTATGAAAGTCACTGGCTGTGCTGTGTGCAGTCTGTGGCTGGTTGGCATTGTTGTAATACTCGCCATTGTAGCGTTGGGCAGCTGGATGTTAACAGCGCGTAGCGTTGCGCAGTTGGAGGTGAGCCGCCATCAGTGGTGGATGTGGGGAGAGAGATGGCGGAGTTTTGAAATTTGTAAGACTGGATGTCATGAACTGCTATATATATTATGACTATTAAGGTAAATACATTGTTTGTTCTCTATCAAAATCTTTCATTTGCTAACTGTGCCTATCAGTAGTTAGTGCCTTCAGTAGTTTGAATCTTTTATTTAGCTGGCAGTAGTGGCGCTCGCTGTATTGCAGTAGTGCGAGTAACGACGATTTTTGGTGAGGTAAGTGATTTGTGAAAGGTATAGGTTAATGTTAGTCAGGGCCATTCTTTTGTAGAGATTTTTGAAAGTCAGATTGCGTTGCGCTAAAAAATATTGTGTGTCAGTTTAAGCACAGTCTTGTACAAATTTTTCTAAGGGGACGTTCCACATATTATTTTTTCAAATCGCAATTACAAATTTTTGAAGGACATTTCATTAGGTATTCATTACTTTTTACCACATGTTGTAGTTTTCATGAGGTATTATGTCTTTATAGTCCTTGTTTCCTTTCACAGTTTGTCATCTGCAACCATATAGAACTCAATGTAGACAAGTTGTACAGCAAAAAGTAAGATTTGGAAACTGTTATAGCTATGCCTGAGATTATTTAATTCTATGTGGAAGGTTTCGTGTGTGTGTGTGTGTGTGTGTGTTTGTGTGAAGGGTAATGGGGGGGGGGGTTCTACAGGTTGGTGTTATCTAATAATTCTTTGAGGGCAGAGAACAGAGTTGCATTGCAGAAAACTCTATAGTAATTTATTGCTTGTTTTCCTTCAACTATGGCTTCTTGTATTAGACAGTTTTCTTCAATTATTATTATTATTATTATTTTTGGGTTCTGTTGTTGCATTAGAGAATTTTCAAGACAGTGTTGTTGTCTGTTGGGTTATTTATCTTGTACATAATGTGTTCAGCAAATGTGGAATGACAGCATTTTTTAATGCTCTTCTGCATTCTGTGTATCTGGTATTAAAGTTTCTGCTTGTCTGTCCTATATAAACTGTTTCGCAATCCTGACAAGTTAGTTGGTAAATAGCAGATGGGTTGTGATTGTCTGTCTTTTGTTGGTTGATCTTGGCTTTCTCTCTGTTGAGTTGTCTGTCCTGTAGGCTAGTTTTAACCCTTGTTTTTTTGTATGTTGCCTATTCTGTGGGCTGCCTTGTTGTTGTACGTGAGAGTGAACCAATTGTTTATTGTTGTGGGTGTTTATTGTTCATCTGTGCTCATATGTGTATTCTGTTTGTTTGTAATTTGGTGAGAAGTCTTTTGTTTTTATGTGTTGGGTGTCCTTTCTGATTGTGTTTCAATTTTGTGATTCAATTTACCTATAGTGTTTGTATAGTATCCACTCTGTACAGCTATTTGCCTGATTGTCTGTAATTCGTTGTTATCGTTGTTTTCAGTGAGTGGTGTTTTGTTCAGACTGTGCAGCATAAATTGGAAACTGGATATTTTGTGCGCAATGAGATTATTAGAACGTTTGTGAGTGGCTGTGCTGCTGCGGTACACTTTCCTGAAAATGGAGAAATGGTGTTGGTTGTTGCGTCTATATACTGTGAAATCAAGGAAACTTAACATTCTGTCGTTTTCTGTTTCTGTGGTGAATGTCTCTAGTTTTACCTTCGTTGTCTTTTGGCGAAATAAAGGTAGGGGGCGGCAGTGTATTGATTGACTCTTCTAGCAATGTACACTCTCGGAACATTAAGACTAGACTGTGACGTGACCCAGACTGCCTCTCTTGCAACACCTGCCGCAGGAGTTGGGTGAGGATCTACAGTGTCATCAACGTATCGCTTAAAATAGACTGTGTTTTCCCATATACTTGGTATTTAGTAAAGATTTTTTCTCAAGGTCGTTGAAGAAAATATCTGTCAAGGTTCCTAACCAAAGCTTGTTCTTGATAGTGATACTTATCATTGAATTGGAAATAGTTGAAAGACAATGATAATTCTAAAATTTGTATTAGCTGTATTGCTTCTGCAGACGCAATTCTTTTATGCCTAATAAGGTTTTGTCTGTTGATGTTAATAGTTTCTGCAAAAGTGAGATTCGTATACAATTTTCTTATATCAGAAGAGACAATAGTGGACATGATGGGTTTTTCCTGAAGCATACATTTAGCGAGCTAGTGATGAAATGTTATTACGTTTTGCTTTCCAGTTATTCACACTGGCTACTCAGTTTCTCGGTATTATTACGAACTTGAACCACGGTAATTTTCGTCTGATAATACTCTGCATTATTCTCGCAAATGCAGTTTGCCACTTTACTCACTCGACGGCTCTCGTATTCCGCCAATTCACGCATTTCCTTGGATTCACGATTAAGATGTGGTCAGCATGTGTATATCTATGTTTTGCAGAGGAAGACCACATTGCAGTTACTCCCGTTAAACGACGCACGAACGACAAAATGAAAGCTATGCAAATAAGTAACAGAGGGACAGGAAAGCATCTGAAATCGCTCTTACATGGGGAATGCCACTTGACGTGACGGTACACCAGTTCGATTCTACACAGATTTCGTGAAACTTGTCCCTATTCTAGCAGCAGTGCGCCATAAGTCTTTCGAGGAGGTCGATGAAAAGACGCACAAAACTATAGGCCCGTACCTCTGGTGCGAGTCTTGCAGAAGTTTGGAGCACGCGTCATGCTCTCGGACTGTGACGTTTCTGGGGACTGGAAGTCTCCCGTGTAGCGACCGAGGTGGGTGTAATGCCGTTGTATGCAGAGAAGTCGCGACGGTAGAGGACTGTAGCGAAAGGCAGCGAGACCTGCGTTGGGTCGACGCAGGAAGCAACAAAGGAGCCTCAGCACAAACAGATGTAGCGTATTGCGAATACACTGAAGCCCCAATGAACCTGGTATAGGCATGCCTATCCGATACAGAGATACCTAAACAGGCAGAATACGGCGCTGCGGTCGGCATCGCCTATATAAGACTACAAGTGCCTGGTGCGTTGTTATGACGTTACAGTCGGCACACGAGCGATGGGACGCAGCATTTCCGAGGTAGCGACGCAGTGGGCATTTACCCCAGTGACCATTTTACGAGTGTATCATGATTATCAGGAATCCGGTGAAAAATCAAATCTCCGACATCGCTGCGGCTGGAAAAAAATTGTACAAGAACGGTACCAGCGACGAGTGAAGATAACCGTTCAATCCGACATAAGTGCAACTTGCAAATTGCTGCAGATCCCAATGCTGGGGCACCAACAAGTTTCAGCATGTGAACCACTCAACCAAACATCATCGATATTGTTTTTCTGAGCCGATGGCCCAATCGTGCAGCTTTGATGACCACAGAACAAAAAGCCTTACACAACGCCATATGCCTGTCAACACTGACATTGGACTTTTGATGACAGGATACACATTGTTTGGTCGGACGAGTCTCATTTCACATTGCAGTTCAGCTCATACACGTACAGGTATGGAAACGACCTCATGAATCCATGTGTAGAAGGGTAACATTCATACCACCCCACTCTCCATTGTTGTCAAATGTATTCAAGATGGCGGCGATAACGTCATCCAAGATGGCGGCCTGTAGACTTGGAAACAGAGCATGACATCATCCAAGATTGCGGCCGTCACGTCATCTGATGACATGAGTACCAATATCATAGACGGCGGCTTTTGGCAGGGAAGTACCACGGCACGCCCCCCCCCCCCCCCCCTGCCATGCCACCATCTTCGGAAGATTAGATTTTTTCGGGTAACTGAATTATGTGCTTCTATGGGTCCCCACCCCTCCCCTTTCCGACTTTGTTGCATAATGCTGTGTCATCCTCTTGGAAAATGGGTGGGGATTTCGAATTTTGGAGGGAATTTTGCTCCAAGAACTTACTCATGCAGCTGATGGGGGGATAAGATGGTGTTGCCCCCATTAGAGTCTGCTCATGTCGTTCAATTTGTGTAAATTTGTATAAGTTTGAAATTTCCTGACAGATTAAAACTGTGTGCCAGACCAAGACTCTAAATGAGGAACTCAGTCTGGCACACGGTTTTAATCTGCCAGAATGTTTCATATCAGTGCACAGTCTCATTCTTGTTTAAATTTGTTCGAATTTGTATAAATCTGTCGAAATTTGTTAAAATTTGTTATTCACCTCCAGCATTAGTGGCTTAGTGTAGTGCTATGACCACAAGAGGCTGAGATATCAGTGCTTGTTGACCTATAGGTGAGGAATTAGCGTGTGTTCAACTAGCGAGATTTTGATGCCAGACAGGGGGAGTTGTAATAGCTGTGTTACATGCACTCATCCAGCCAAGGACTGCATCCACAGCTCAATGCATGAAGAATGGAAGCGGGCATTAATGCATGAAAATATGAAGAGGAAAAAGAATAAGGTCCTGCAAATAAATGCTTTGCATAACACAATGCATGGAAACACCTGTCTCTGCTGGAATTGTCTGTCATTTCTAAAACCTATGAATAAGCCCCCACTACACAAGAGACAACTCCCTCCAATCCCCCAGACCAGAGAACTGAGCTGGTTGGCGAGATCACTGCTAGAGGGCACCGCTATAGCACATATGATCATGCAGTTCAGTCCATAGGAGCACAGTATGATGATGACGTAACGTGTTTTTCTTGGCTGCACTTGTGCCCCAGCCTCCTCATCGCCCCAGAGGTCTGGAGCGGAAAATTGCGGGATAAGGAATCAGCCTGTTTCGGTCTGCTGGTGAGAGGAAGGAGTGCACATTATTTTTTGAAAAATTTATTTAGAGACGGATTACATGTAGTTTATTTATTACATTGATACAAAACAGTAACCCTGACATGCTTTGGGTCAAAATATACAATTTGCAGACCAGGAAACTACTCGTAAATAATGCAGTACTCTAATCTGCAGAGACGCAAAACTTGTAAATAACCGTAATAATCCAGTACGCAGCATACAGACATGCAAACTGCTCATAGATCACCGAAATAATGCATGTGTAATGCTATCCAAAAACCCTCAAAATTCCTAAACACCCAAAAACAATGCAGTGCACAAACACTCAGTCCACATAAGAAACGTAACCTGGAGGACGGCCTCTCCATTCGGAGGGCTCCTGCCGTCAGTGGCAGACGTGGGTCACTCCCACTGCAGACCACAGCCACCGCCGCGCCGAGCACACACACACAGAATCATCCTACGACATTGGACACTTATATGTTTCGTCACTGTACTTACAAACAAATATTAGGATCACGGTCTCAATTGGATGACATGCTACAATGGGCAAAGTATCAGAAATACACCCCGCTGACGGCTGTGGCTCTGGAAATTGAAATATCTGTACCATTATTATGACTTGACATACTCTTTGCTTTGCTATCACAGTATTCCACGTCAAATCCATACCTTCCTTACGACTGGTCACAGTCATTTCCTTTGCACATGTCAGAGCACAAACACATACTTTATAAGCCTGGTGCTCAAGGGGAACTTATCACACATCCCCTACTACTAAGTATAATGTTTCATAAATAACTGATTGCTGGCGATAAGAAATAATACTGACCGGGAATCAACGATGGACGTACATGTCTCATAAATTTTTATTGCGAGTGTACAGCTGTCATAGAAAGAGAGGCACAATCGTCTTATAAACCGTCAGACGTTGTTATTAACATGTTGTAGCTGCAAGAAACGCCATCAGCACCACCAGAGCTCTGCATTAATATTTAAGCAGTAAATATAGGTGATAAAAGATTCGCTTCTTGGAGCAAAATCTCCCTACATCGTGCATTAAAACATAGCAACAAAAGTGTAAT
This sequence comes from Schistocerca piceifrons, assembly GCF_021461385.2. Lineage (NCBI taxonomy): Eukaryota > Metazoa > Arthropoda > Insecta > Orthoptera > Acrididae > Schistocerca > Schistocerca piceifrons. Next base: position 121,202,631 of record NC_060148.1, on the reverse strand, counting down.
AAACGCCGGCAGGGATGTGACATGAACGTCACACGAAGCATCGTTCTACAACATTTACATACTGTGTAAGGTAAAGCCCTATGACACATCCATGTGGTACTGCAGAAATAACAGTTACATCTGTCTATTTCGGTCCGTTAAGAGCGACGTGTTGAGTTCTGTCCGTAAGGAAGTCTCGTAGCCAGTGGCAAATCTGTTGCGATACCTGCTAAGCTCGCATTTCTTAACTAAACGGCAATGTGGGGCGGTGTCAAGTGCCTTGCTGCTGTCAACAAACACGGCATGAACCTGAGCAACGATGTCTTGTGGAGGAACAGAGCGAGCTGAGTTTCGCAAACTCCTTGTTTGCAGAATCCGCATGCGTTTTTATAGAAGATATTTTCGTTACCCAAGAACGTCAAAATAGTGCGCGCTGAACATGTCGCGCTGAACATGTCCTATAATTTTTAAACAGATTTACGTAATCGATAAAAGTCTGTAGTTATGTGCATCTGTCTTACGACCCTGCGCTTTCCTCCTGTCGCTAAATGCCCTTCATTGCTCCAGCGATCTGCAAAGATAAACTGCTTGTAGAAATGAGGAAACGCAGATGCCAGACTGAGATTCATTGGAAGAAACCACAGGAAATATAATCCATCAAAAAGGTAGTAGCATAAAACACAATCGTTCTACCAATACTTGAATACTGCTGATCAATATGGAATCCGTACCACTTAGGGCTGATAGAGGAAACAGATTATCCAGAGAAGAGCAGCACGTTTCGCGACAGCATCATTTAGTGAGCGCGAAAGCATCTCGGAGATCCTCACCCAACTCCTGTGGCAGATGCTGAAAGAGAGGCGTTCTGCGTCACATCACGGTCTATTGTTAATGTTCCGAGAGCGTACATTGCTAGAAGAGTCAATCAATACACTGACATCTCCTACGTATATCTCGCGAAAACACCACGAAGATATAAAACAAGGGACGTTCACCACAGAAACAGAAAACGACAAAATGTTAAGTTTCCTTGATTTCACAATATATAGACGCAATAACAAACACCAATTCTCCGTTTTCAGGAATGTGAACTCCACCAGCACAGCCATTCACAAACGTTCTAATAAACCCATTGCGCACAAACTAGCCAGTTTCCAATACAAGCTGCACAGCCTGAACAAAACCCCACTCACTGAAAACAACTATAACAATGAATTACCGACGATCAGACAAATAGCTGTACAGAATGGATACGATACAAATGCTATAGATCAATTGAATCACAAAATTAAAACACAATCAAGGACACCCAACACATAAAAACAAAAGCCTTCTCACCAACTTACAAACAAACAGAATACACATATGAGCACAGATGAACAAGAAACACCCACAAAAATAAACATCTGGTTCACTTTCACCTACAACAACAAGGTAGCCCACAGAATAGGCAACGTACTCAAAAAACAATGGTTAAAATTGGCCTACAGGACAGACAACTCATCACAGAGAAAGCCAAGAACAACCAGCAAAAGACAGATAAACACAACAGATCTGGTATTTACCAACTAACATGTCAGGATAGCAAATCAGTTTATACAGGACAGAGAAGCAGAAACTTTAATACTAGATACACAGAACGCAGAAGAGCATTAAAAAATAGCTACTGTCATTCCACATTTGCTGAACACATTATGTACAAGATAAATAACCCAACAGATATCAAGACTGCCTTGAAAATTCTCAAGTGCGGCAACAGCACCTAACATAAAGTAATAATTGAAGAAAAGTATCAAATACAAAAAGCCATAGTTGAAGGAAAAAAGGTAATAAATGAATATACAGTTCTCTGCAATGGAACTCTGTTCTCCGCCCTCAAAGAATTATTAGGTAACTCCAACCTATTAAAGCCCTCCCCCACATTACCCTTCACACACACACACACACACACACACACACACACACACACATACATAGAAATAATTAATTTCAGGCATAGCAATAACAGTTTCCAAATCATACTTTTTGCTAAACAACTTGTCTACATTAAGTTCTATATGGTTGCAGATGACAAACTGTGAAAGAAAACAAGTACTATAAAGACATAATACCACAGGAAAACTACAACATGTGGTAAAAAGGTATGAATACATAAGAGATGTCCTTCAAAAATATGTAATTGGGATTTCAAAAAATAATATTTACGTGTGTAGAAACAACAAAGAACATTCTTTATGTTTAACAGCCATAAAATAAAAGCCCACTGATATTGCAGCAACTGTAGTGAAATATGTTTGGGTTGTGAAACAAAATAGTGTTTTGTTAAAGGCGGACCCCAGCGAAAAATATTTGTATGTTCAGTTACTTAATATTCACATTTTCTCCATGAATCGGCAAGCGATTACATCACTCACGGTGGCGAGAATACATCAGCGTCGTACCAGATTCTAAAACGCATATGGAGACGTAAAAGTGTACTTTTGAAAAGTGCCGTATATTTCCGTTGATGGCTGCATTTGTCGCGCGATTGTACACAATCTTGCCATTAAATCGTCCACTTACGCGACGTATTTTTACGGCAGCGCCTCTGGACTCCTCGCTTGCGAAATGTCGTAAGTGGCCTCTGGTGGGGTAACTTGTGGATCTCTTAAAGCGTCTGCCGAATGAGTTGTTTCAACACTTGCGTGACCCTCTCCCGTGGGTCAGCCACACCTGTCACAATTTGTGCTGTCCTCTGTATACCTTCAGTAGCCGCTATCGGTGCTATCTGGTATGAGACCCACACACTAGAGTATTGTCCTATGACAGCACATGCAAGTGTTTACTAACCAATATCGACTGCACATGGCTCCACTGTCCGAGTATCCTGCCAGAGGTCTGAAGTCATCGTCACTAAATGTCCACCCAGCTTACTAGTTTTCAGTTAGTCATGATGATATAACGCAGCGACTAAGATGACATGAAACATAAAAGAGTGCCCCTAAAACAGCTCTGTCTGAAATTCTTGTAATAACTGGGAACGGAACTTCGGACGCTCACGCTCCCCGTATGTCTGCTACGTCAAATTTGTATAAACATGCAAGATCAGGACGGAAACCGCCATCGGCTTCTGCCCCTCCATCTAACTGCAGTCCTACTGTCGATGTCTGCGACTATCTTTCCGCACAGCTAGACTTAAATGTTTCGAATTCCTGTGTAGTCTCTTAACACTGAGACAGTACCCGCGCTGACAGTTAAAATTATTGCTGATCATCATACGATGATGGCCTCTCTGTTAATGGAAATGTAAAACGTGAGTGCGGGCCGCTGGGTCAAGTTAAAGTAATGTAAATAACTGTGCCTAAAACTCAACAGCGGATATGAATACCTTTCTTAATTTCTCAGAGGGTATCAAACTGCACAAAAATTGGCATATTATAAAGTCAGATGGTGCCTTTAGTTTTGTTCTAACAGAAGCGACAGATATTTCTACACTTTTGCGTTTCGTTGTGATAAATACTGCCCAGAGTACATATTTGGTGAAAGGGAAAACACCAAACTTGGTACAAAGAGTTTCCCATTAACTATAACCCATTTAAATGGCTTATTTGACGTTATTGATAATCTGGAAAATTTCACCAGAAAGAACAATAATAGTTCACAGCAGACTACTTGCTATTCATAACCAATGATTTGAAAAATATGGTAAATGTTTTTGGAGAAACTGAAAGCAGCAACGTTAATTGTTTATGTGAACATGTGAATTTAATGGGTGTGCAAAGGAATCATTACAGATACTCCCTAAATTATATTATGTTTTGTAGTATTTGATTTTCAATATCACCACATACTTACGAGTTTATAAGGAGCACACACTGTCCTGCGCTATCCCATCCTAATACACTACATAAGATTTCTCCACATTTTGTAGCACACTGAGCAGGTGAGCAGCTAGGTGGCAGTTTTCTGTCGCATACAACACAGAAAATCCAGTTCCTTTGTGAATCAGATCAAGTTGTTTCACTAATAGTTGATAAAATTCAATTGACGCTTTATTTGGACTTCACATTAGATAATATTTTGGAATCTGCAGCCAGTTCTAAAAATGTTGCAACTAGAACTCAGGTTTTTATCCCTTCAGTTAGCAACATGAGGAACCGTTCACTCTAATTAAGAAAATAGTTTTTAGACTATATGCCACTGGTTGTAATTAGCCTGTGTTGTTAGTAAGAATAATTCAATTATCAGATGGGCCACATCATGCTTTGCTTCCCCTCCTCAACTATCAATTGTTTACAAACACCCTTTTGATGATACACAATTTATCTTTATGTTTTATATTCTCCTCACATATTTGAATAAGTCACAAACAACTGAAACAATAAAAAAGATACTGATGACCAAATAAAGTACCCACTGTTTGAATCAGTTTCAGAAAGTATACAACTGCTTGTGGCCAAGTTCTCTGCAGTTAAAAAGCTACATGACGTTGAGTGTACACAGACAATAAAATCTGCCAAAAAACCTAATTCAAAGTCTGTTTCTAAAAGTGACATTAAGTGACAAAATGTCAAACCTGTGCTTAACAGTTCCACTGGCATGATTGTTCAAGATTTCTTAGCCTTGAGGGAACATAATCTTACTAAGGTTTGAGAGCACTGCTACATTAATCAAAATTAATTTACACATGGTGTAACATTTTAAATGTTACCTTACCTGGTAGAGATAGCCATTTCAAGAATGCTCTGTAAAAACCGCTTTCCAGCTCAAGTGACGAAATTATCAGATATTGCGAAAGATTTTTTGTCATGGTTCGATATATGGAAATGTTTCCCTGATTACACATATGGATTATCCAATAACACACATTCAGCCATATCAGATACCACTCACATTCTAGAAATGACAAGTATTGCCGTGAGGGCACCAATTTTAAATATGTTCTGCCACGAAATGTTCAGACAGATGCTCTAGAAGCGAGATTTGGAAAACAGCGAACAATGGAAGGATCCCAATAATTGGTATCTTTGGTATTTTGAGAAAGGTATGTGGCATTCAATTCAAGCTAAGAATTCAAACCTTGCTGCCCTGGAAAATTCCATCATCTGCTCTTTGAGAAGTTGGAATAGATTCACATTCTTTTAAAACTGCCAGCCCCGGTGGGCTAGCGCTTCTAGGCGGTCAGTCCGGAACCGCGCGACTGCTACGGTCGCAGGTTCGAATCCTGCCTCAGGCATGGATGTGTGTGATGTCCTTAGGTTAGTTAGGTTTAAGTAGTTCTAAGTTCTAGGGGACTGATGACCACAGATGTTAAGTCCCATAGTGTTCAGAGCCATTTGAACCATTTTTAAAACTGACTGAGTAGATGATGTGAACTTACCTGCATCACCACCAACAAACATTTACAGTATAATGGATTTCAGTGAGGAACGAGTTCACTCTGTTCAGGGATACTTGCCTGTTTTCACATACTTGTCAGGGTATTATGCCAGAGTTTTTCTTAAGAATCTGAGATGTGAGACATCTAAAACATATTTAGAGCTAAATAAAAGACTTTTAGTAATAGAAAATGATGAAAATATAAGAAAGATGGACAGAAGTATGTCATAATGACCTAATAATGAGTTTATTGATGCTGTTATTTTCATTTATTTGGTTGCTAAAAACTTGGTGTCTAGAGAACATAAACAGAGCTTCGTGAGATGCTCTTTCCAGAGAAATTTACTGTTGATGTAATTAAAGGAGAGGACTTCTTCCTAAGGGAGTTTTCTTGTAGTAAGGTAGATCACACAGATCACAGCTTTCTTCAGTGTGTAGTAAAAATGGGTGTAATATGTTTCTCAATAATTATGTTAAGAAAATTGACGTTGCCATAACTGTAGAAACAGCTAAGAGAGAACATTGTCAACTGTAGAGTAGTTTGGAATAAATTTTGTGACACGTAAACCAACATTTACATTTGTCATTTTCCCCTCTATCCAAATTTTCTCTTACCAATATGCGTAATTGCATTTTTAACACTGAATATGCATAATAATACTAAGCCTATATTTTACTTACAAAGATTTCGTTTCATTAGCAGCAGTATTCTGGTACATATGACACAGGCAGAAGGACGTATCAGATTTATGAAATCTCTCTTTTGGCTTTGTTGATTAAAACTTGGTTACATGGGGGACTAAACTATCCAAGCGACAATATCGATACGATCTCTAGTGAGTCATTTATGTCTCCATGAATTACAATTTTGTCAAAGTAATTAAACTCGTGATCATCAGAATAATTACTGCATCCTGTCTGCTAACTTTTACTAAAACTATATAATCACACTAACTGCTATAGCATACTTTAAAGGCTATGGTGTATGTCGGTTCCAATAGCAATGTTTTTCTTGAGAAGCAGTAAAACTTTGTATTTGATCTCATACCCAATAGAAGGAAATCACAGAGAGTTGCAACCATCGTGTCATGCATTTGGCACTATAGCCTACAGGAATGGCACAGTTTCTTTGTAAATGGCACACAGGCTGACAGTCGAGAATAAGTCTGTTACGCTCTCACGGAAGAAGTACACGTTCTTGCGATGATGCTGGTTTGCATCGACAGCCTAGTGGCGGTGACGTCACAGTTGTGATATGTTTCTTGTGTCTTCGTTATCATATTCTCTGTTGAAGGGATCAACGGTTGATGCGTTATTAACTGACTTTATAAATTTAACGTCTCTGCGATAAGTTATCAGCGCCTCGTAACCATGAAACGGCATACTGCGGATTATAAAATAAGCTGTTTCATGTTCAAATTGTCAATTATTGACGGTAACAACTCATTCCTAAGAACACTCTTATACGAAGACATTAACCATCGATAAATCATTATGTGACTTTTATTATAGCAATGATTATAATAAATCATTCCAAGAACGACGTTTTCTGTAAACATCCCGTACGCGAAGATAAAGTCCTGTGAGAGGCCCATATTGAACGCAAACGAAATTCGATAGCCGTGGTCGATTTTTGCGTATGGCGTCAAAATTACGCCACGTGTGCAAGAAGTAAAGGGAAACGAGTGTTACCTCATTTGTTGTGAAGAAAGAAATACAGGCAGAGATTTCAATACCATGACCTCCTTCATAATGTTTCATTTTCAAGCAGTCAAATAATTCTTTCTGTTTACAGTGGTGAAATGTTATTTCAAGCGATTAGTTACTGTATCGAAATAAACACTGTGACACATCTAATTGCAAGTTCATGTCATTTTAGAGTAACATTGCACCAGCAAAAAATTACCACTTTTCTAGTACACTGATTATTCTGAATTGGGGCATTATAATTATGTTAATGATTTTTTTTGTTCCCTTGATTTGCAGCATTTGTTAATTAAGTAGCTAATTCGGAAGCTAGTGTTTTGAGGATAATAAAATATTTCATGCAAAATGACTGCTATCAATAATAGTGTTCCTAGGCGAATGTACGTATGGTCCTAGCACAGCTGAGGTCAGGCAGTCTGCGGCTGAGGGTAAGTGGAGCAACACTTGTGTCTCTTGTCGTGAGCTGTGTGCCGTAATACGATAACAAACATTCTGAAATATTCGCGCTATTTGTGTACGGTTCGTTTTATTCAACTATGGCCTTCATTTGTGAGTTTTGTGACAGTAATCAATAATTAACTCTGAGTGAAAACTTATTAGAGGAACATCCGTGATTATTGACTCTCATGAACAATGACCGCTTAGCAGAGCAGTGTTGACGGACTTGATTATTTTTGTGCACTATCATAATTTTTCGAGTTCTCTAAATGTGTATGAGGGCAGTGATATTGTGAACTAATAGGTTAAATGTTTGTCACAGGTGAATTTTTTTCAGCTACTGGACTGTGTCGTTTTGTTACTAACACTAGGACAATTTAACAATCTATGAACCTGTGTAGTAGGTTGTTGTTATTGTTGTGGTCTTCAGTCCTGAGACTGGTTTGATGCAGCTCTCCATGCTACTCTATCCTGTGCAAGCTTTTTCATCTCCCAGTACCTACTGCAACCTACATCCTTCTGAATCTGCTTAGTGTATTCATCTCTTGGTCTCCCTCTACGATTTTTACCCTCCACGCTGCCCTCCAATACTAAATTGGTGATCGCTTGATGCCTCAGAACATGTCCTACCAACCGATCCCTTCTTCTGGTCAAGTTGTGCCACAAACTTCTCTTCTCCCCAATCCTATTCAATACTTCTTCATTAGTTATGTGATCTACCCATCTAATCTTCAGCATTCTTCTGTAGCACCACATTTCGAAAGCTTCTATTCTCTTCTTGTTCATGTTTCACTTCCATACATGGCTACACTCCATACGAATACTTTCAGAAATGACTTCCTGACACTTAAATCAATACTGGATGTTAACAAATTTCTCTTCTTCAGAAACGCTTTCCTTGCCATTGCCAGCCTACATTTTATATCCTCTCTACTTCGACCATCATCAGTTATTTTGCTCCCCAAATAGCAAAACTCCTTTACTACTTTAAGTGCCTCATTTCCTAATCTAATTCCCTGAGCATCACCCGACTTAATTAGACTACATTCCATTATCCTTGTTTTGCTTTTGTTAATGTTCATCTTATATCCTCCTTTCAAGACACTGTCCATTCCATTCGACTGCTCTTGCAAGTCCTTTGCTGTCTCTGACAGAATTACAATGTCATCGGCGAACCTCAAAGTTTTTATTTCTTCTCCATGAATTTTAATACCTACTCCGAATTTTTCTTTTGTTTCCTTTACTGCTTGCTCAATATACAGATTGAACAATATCAGGGAGAGGCTACAACCCTGTCTTACTCCCTTCCCAACCACTGCTTCCCTTTCATGTCCCTCGACTCTTATAACTGCCATCTGGTGTAGTAGGTAGTACTCTGCATTCTTTTGATTCGAACTATATGTGACACACAAATCTGGCCATATCGGTAAACCCTTTACGCTGAGAGTGTAATTAAAGATTAAAGTGTTTTAAGTCTACCTCTAGTGTCGACCACAATATCGCTATCGACTATTAGTAGAAGTAACATCTTTCAGGAAATTTTGGAGCCAGTGCAGCTATCGAGAAGAACAATAGAGGCTTATGCAGAAGGAAGTAGAATTGTTCTACACTCTTCCAAATTATTCGAAGAGTACTGTAGGTGCAACCATAAATAAGCTTAAATATTCATTCTAAGCCTCCAATAAGCCACGAATTAAAACAGTGCTGTAGGCTTACTATGTTGTTCTTTTACAGACTGCAGAATGACAGAAATGTCCAAAACCAGGTTCTCAGAAATATGGCACGAAACCGGTCATTCGAATGAAAATCAGGAAGATATTAGAAGAAATTACTTCTCGATTAACTGGACACAGGAAAGCCGCAAGGAAGTATTACATTCCAAGACAAACCATTGTGAACAATTTGAGAAACAAGAATGACGGAAAAGCTGGAAGGCCCACTGTTCTTACCCAGACTGAAGAGAGATGTTTTGTCAAAGACTGTATCAGTGTCAGTGATACGGTTCTTCCAATATCAGTATCTGACTTCAGGTGCATGGTTAAATCATGTTACCTGAAAAAGAACAGTAGACTGTCTTGCTGATAATATGCTTGAATTGGCCTGGGGAAAGATATTTTTAGACATAGTTCTGAACTGCCTCACAAATTTATAGTCAATATTTAAACGAAGGGTGCTCCTGTAAATGAGAATGTAATCAATATCTTTTTTAGAGAAATACAAAGCTGAGGTTAAAGGCGGTCCTGCTGAAAAGTTTACAGTTTTGATGAAAATGTGTTTCATGACATACCAGCAAAAGAAAGCTCTTATTTCGTTGGACATGTCGAAGTCCTGAGAAAACTGAGGACACCTCAAGACCGTGCTTCACTCTTATGTTGTTGGGGAATGCAGCAGGAGAATTCCTTCCGCCTTATCTTATTGATAAACGTAAACGAAAATGGACTGACTGGATATACAGTCACCTCCTGGAACGCAAATAAACACAGCAGAGTGGGTGGCTAGAACAGAGTTGATTGACAATTGAATTCAAACTCACTTCCTCATGTTTGCCTCAAATAAGGAAGGAAGGAGATTAATATTTGAAATATTCTCTCTTCGCAAATCTCAATGAAAACTTCAGAACTTTGTGAGAAAAGAACACATAGTTCATTTGCATTCCACCGAACGCTACTAGTCTTCTGCGATCTTCATATCTTGTTTATTTTTCTCCTCTGAAGAGATTCTTTGTTACTGGACAAAGACTGCAAATGAAAAGAAGAAACAGCGTTTTCTGAAGGGTACATTTAGTGACGCATTGGCGAATATTTTGCGTTTAGGTGAACAGACAACTACTACAAATTTAGTGAAAGGACTGAGAAATGTGGATATTAAAGGCTATGGGAGACTTAGAGTATCTCCCTGTTACCCTAGAAAGGAGTCTTGTGTTACGATACTTGTGGGAACTGAATTCCCGAAACGTTCGGAGACGGCGAGAAAGACTCCAATGTAAGGATCGTCAAAACGTATATGTTCCCCATAGAAACAGAATGATATTGACATTGTTTCGGGAGAGGATGTGCATCAAAAAGAAAAAAAACATATTTCATAGCCATGTTTTTATTTAATTTGAAATGCTGTTTAATTCGCCTAAACTTTGAAGAGTGGTTTATATTTCATCAGTCTGACCCTTAGTGGGGAACTAATGTATCAGTAAAGAAGTCGATGTTCTTGCATACAGGTGTTAATACTACTTAGTTCACCGACACGTACTGCCGTGAGCAAAAGACTGATTACCGCCCTGCCATCTGTTGGCGACGCCAGGCAACAGTTGTATGGCCCACCTTTCGCCGACCAGTAGCAGCCGACAGCTGGCAGTTACATTTATTTCGCATTGTGACGTCTTGTCAGAAAGTATTTGAAATAGAGTTCATCTCCACAGTGCTGTATTTCTTGTTCTTTAGAGACTTTGATGTAAGGGATCGAATATTTGCAGTACTTATCACAAGAATATTTAATACTCGTTATGGTAGTTCGTGGCAAATGCTATATATTTCGCAGCTATTGCGAGCTAATTATTTTTTAAATGTTCGCCGCTGCTAATTGATTGGTAGTTTTTGGAGAGGTGTATCCTAATGTGGATTGTACCTCGTAACGTGGGCTAAGTATTAGCAGTGTATGTGTTAAATTGTTAAGGTAGAGCTACGGAGTAGGCTGAAGTGGTGGGCCAAGCGGTTGTTCTGGAGTAATCGTTATCACAGTTCCAGTTATTGTTTGTTAACCGTTATCGTTAACGGTTATTAATAATTGTGAAGTTATTTTTCGCTAGCGAATACCGATTACTCTGACAGGTAAATTACGACCTAGTTGGAATCCATCAGTTTAGTTAATAGTTATCAGTATAACTGCCAGTAGTGTGAAATGGCAGGAATGTCGTATGAATCGTGTCATAACCTTAGCTAATTAACTCCGGGTATATTTTAGTTGATGTTAGAACGATTATTAGTGTTTCATATTATATGTATGTAGGTTATCGGTCGCTATTAGAAATATTATCCTCGCAGCTGCAACAGAAAGTACGCGGAACTTCGCCACAACGCCGTTTACGTAAAATGTTAACAACATGCGTTTTTAAGTTTGAAGAGATATGTAAACTGAATACTTTAGGTTAAATTCGAAGCTTAATTTCTTGTGTTGTTTACTTAATAGAATAAGTGTACTGCCTTGTAATACAACACAAAAATATACGTAATGTGAATGATTCGTTTACTCCTCTACAAGATAGTCATATGGTTGAAAGTGTGAGTACGCTAGTTGGAAAACTGCTCGATTTCTCCAGCTGCAGCATTTGTATAACATAGGATGAATGGAAGCGTCCGATTCCACCCCGTGACGTAAGGTTCTATAATCCCATAACATATAAAGACATGCATATCGAAAAGGTTGACAGTGTTAAATTTCTGGGATTATAACTCGATAATAAATTCGGAAGGGCTTACCACAGAATTGCTAAAGCTCCTAAACAAATCTGTATTTGCAGTTAGAATGGTGTCAGATGTAGGAGACACAAATGTAAAAAAGTTAACATACTATTTTTATTCTGTTATGTCATAAGGGATCATATTCTGGGGTAGCTCTTCAACGGAGCAAAAGTATTTAGCATGTAAAAGCATGTAGGCCTAAAAAAAATTGTTTGTGGTATAAATTCAAGAACACCATGTAGAAACCTGTTCAAGGAATTTCATATTCTAACCACTGCTTTATAGTATATTTATTCTTTAATGAAATTTGTTGCAAGTATTTCCAACCAATAGCACAATACATAGTATCAATACTAGGAATAAGAACAGCTATCTACATAAAGATCTAAAATCACCTACCTTGACCAGAAAGGGGTTCAACGTTCAAGAACACACATTTTCAATAAAATTCCAGCAACCATTAAAAACTTTGTTTCAGATAAAGCACAGTTTACTGAAAGTTTGAAAGACTTTTTGATAGGCAACTCCTACTTTATAGATCTTAACAGGGACTGTTAGACCAGCTTAAGTAAAAATTCTGCTACCAGCATATTTCAGTTTTGACAGCACTTGGTCACAACAGTCAAGATCAGGTATTCTGTGTGTGATAAATTTATTAAAAGTGCATAACTATGTTTTGTTCTGGCAGTATATTAATACTGTACATATTAGCAGCTCCAATTTACTGCAATATGTTCACATATTTTGACAATCTCGTGACTGATGACAACGGTGGTAAGTTTTATATTCAAATGCTTTATGTTATATTTTGACATGTTGCACATCCATGAGAATCATCTCATTTTTGGGTCTCCTGGACAAAAACAAGTTAATCTAATCTACAGTGAGGGTTTTGATTTTGTGGTGGGAGAATGACTAATGCATATGTCCAAGCCTTCAGTTTGTTGTGTATCTGTCATGTTTGGCATTATTGCATACAGAATTCCAGTGTTGAATGATTGATTAACAGCCCATAAGGCTTAATGTCTCAGATGTCATTACAATACCTTTTCACTCGTTTTATACAATTCTTCTTTGGATATCCAGATTGTGAGAGTATGAATTAATGGTATTGTGTAGGTAATACAAATTTGCAGTAAGTTTTCAGAAATCTGATCTTGACTGTTGCAGTAAAGTGCTGTAAAAACTGAAATAATACTTTTTACTTAAGTTACTCTAACAGTCCCTGTTAAGATATTCATCTATAGGAAATACAAAATGTCCTTTCCTGGGGAATGCTTTACCTGTGGATTCCACGTTTTGCTTTTTTTCTGTCTCACACGAGGCAATAACACGAATCCTTTCGAAACACTTCATCTGTCAATGCCAGCTGCCTGCTTTGATCTTTTTGCAGTTTAATATCATGACAGTTAACTGTCTGAATAGGTAAGACTAATTCATGAACAAGACAAGATGAGCACTCAAAATGAAGGGCTAAGTCTTGCATATAACAACCTCAACGTAGCAATGAGTGCACCTAACAGAGTTTTTCAGTATTGCTTAACATAATAGAAAATGAACTGACTTGAGCTCTTTGAAAACAAAAAAGCATATTTTATTCAAAAACGTTCATGTAGTATGCACAAGTGCTAATATGCCCAAATGTAAGTAAATCTATACTTTTATTTAAATACACTGACAAAGTGTCTGACGTGATTATTGTTGTAAGCATATTGTATTCATGCCAAATATACCTCCGTGAAATGCTTCAATTGCAATACCTATGTTTGAAGTGTACACTGGACAATGTTCCCGCATAAAAGTGATATGCTCCAAACTATGTATAAAATGTTTCAAAGTCAATGGCCAAAAACTAATTAAATGAAAGAAAGCCTATTTGCAATGGATGTGTACAAATTGAGAAAACTCATTTTTCTCTCGCTAATGCCACAAAGCTAAGTCTCACCAAATTACATAAGTTTCTTTGTATTCGAGTTGACCTGATACAGCACTGGCACTTTTTCATCATGATGCTACCAAGCATTAGTGATGGGGTGTACTTGGAGAAGATACTCAACTATGTTCCATTTTTAGATCACCGCCAATACTCAAGGCATTTCAGTAAGTTTAAAATCCCTAGAAAGTATTAACATGTTGCATACACACTACTACACTTCATAGCTTTCCATACTATGTATGAGACAGCAAGTGTTTGTGCTCACAGTGGTGCCACAAATTTTGACATTTCTTGAGAAGGTAGGAGATGTGATACATGTATCACTTGAGATGAGTTTCCTATTCTGCCCCAAAATTAAAATATATATTACAGGATTACTGCACAGCTGTTTAATTTCTGTATGTTCTATGTAAGACACCTATGTTCATGAGACAGTAATATCACCTCAACAAAGACATCACCATGCCACATGAGAGATTACCTTATTTGTACATAAAATATATCCTAAAATGGTAGTAAGTGCTCGTCTTTGAGCTCATGGGTTTTCAACAAATTACTTAAAGAGTACAGGGAACAAAAAGAAGATAAGTTAAAATAAAAAAATGGTAACCAACACAAATGTATGTACATGTGAGATGATCAATTTTATTCTGACTTTTCCACAATGATATGGAACACTTAAAACATTGCAGCATTATAAAGGGAATGAATAAATAGTTAACATGTCAGAGACTGAGCAGAAACTCAGATTGGAAATGGCAGGTAATCTGCCATGGCCTATTCAGTGGAACCAACAAAAGTATTTGCCTAAAGGAATTTAGGGAACCCACAAAATGTAAATCAGGATGTTCAAACAGGCGAAGGATCCCAATGCACCTGAATGGAAATTCGGTGCCATAACCACTGTGCAATTTTCTCAGTAATTTAACATGTGACCACAAATACAAATGTATAAACTTTTTTATTTCATCCAAGAATATCTCAACATAACACAAAAAACATCAATAATTCAAAATATGGGTATACACACAATGTTTAAAGGATCTCTTTAAGGGCAGGACAGGTGGTCAGCCGTGGCCTTGATGAAGGAACCATCCCAGCATTTGCCCTAGCAATCCTGGAAAACCCGAATCAGGATGGCCAGACAGAGCGAACCCCCATCCTCCCGAATATGAGGTCAGTGCTGTTAATAGCTACACTGCCTCATTCGGTTGTTACCTATTATACAATGTTCTGATTTACATGAAAATAGATCTTACAACTAGCAAAAATAATGATTAAATATATACACAATTACATATGCAATTACACTTTAACATTGTTCTTTATCACTTTACACAAACAGACCACACAACACTTTGTTCACGGAACTTCAATAAACTGCCAGAGGATGCTTCAGCAGTTGCTGCATATATGAGTAGTTATCCGCAACAGAAGAACAGGAAACAAACAGCAGAAATATCCTTGTCTAAAGACACTTTAGAAACAACATAAAAACTTGCAGCAACTACTTAGATGACTCACATTAGTAGTAAACATATTCACTTAAGGCATGTCTAGCAATTAATTTAATATGTTCTTTAAACTTCTATATGTATGCTGATAACACTACACTGTAGAGTGTGACCACAATGAAACCAACAATGTAAGAGATATCTTCTACACAAATTCTGGGATGTTAACATCTGAATAGCTGTTCTCTGCAAAACTGTTTTTTATAGTTGGAGGGTCCAGCATGTGAAGCAAGATACTTAAACTTGTTAAAGACTTACTGAAATTTATGATTTGATAAAGTTTTAGATTTGAAGTCAACATTTAAATACCTCAGATAATGACTGACTTTTTCAGTAAACAAAATGTCCATGAAAGCATCTAATAATAATTCCATGTCCCACAGTGTAATTTTATTTTTTTAAGAGTAGAGCCCCTCCACACTGCCACTAGCAAAAGTTCTACAATCACTTCTGCATTGATTAGTTTTTTAATCAATACAGGTCCATCAGGAGATAGAAAATGGATGAAAAATGTAACAAGAATTGAGATTTTAAGGGCAGAGGGCAAAACATGTCATGGCAAGCACCAAGGGGAAAAAATCCTCCACAACTGTTGGACAGGTAGTAAGAGCAGTAGCGGATTTCTTACTGTCTGCAGCAGATCATGCAAGGGTAGGTCACATTAGTAAGTGGGTACCATGCAGTTTGATACTAGTGTTATAACCACCTGCACATCAGTACAAATGTATGTTGGAGCACATCAGGCTACATTGGGGAAGGCCAGTTGCACCCTTTCTGTACTCCAACCTACTTACATTTAATGCCCGATTTAATAAAAATTATACTCTTCCATTTCTGGCACCCTTTCGAGAATACAAACTAGCAAAATTATGAGAATTTCTTGTGTTCCACCACAAACATAGGAAAGCTTCCGTGTTTTGCAAATGAAATTTAGTATTGAGCACAGGATGTTTCACCAATTCACGTTTGGCATTTTCAGTGGTTTTCCTTTTGGTCCTATTCAAGAAACATTTCTTCCAGTAAATATTTCTCAGCAGGTAACCTATACTGCAAGTTTGCAAAGGCTGAAGTGTTGTTATCATTACAATAAAACAATTTCAGTTAACATCTGAGAAAAATAGCAGCATATATTAACAATAATATACAGGTTAGTGTTAACACACATGAAACCGGTGTCAGTATCATTTAAAGAAACTTGAAATTCAAAATAATTGAATGTCAGAATGGGTGCTACAGCTAACAATTTTTAAGTAAAGCAGAAAACAAAATGCTACTGTACTTACAAACTTCGAGGTGCCACATGCCTTGACACAGGCTACCAATAACCTAATAGTATTTTTGACATCTCATGCCTCACAGGTACTTAACTGGATTGCAATCTGGTGATTGCTGCTATCAACATGAAAGATAATATAGTTGTATCCAGTGACCAAATTTCAAAGCCGATACTGAAATTAAGTTCTAAGTTACAAATTCCAGTATTTACATATACATCACTGGTAATCCATTCACGTGTCATAACATTAACCTCAGTGCAAATGTACCTCCATTTTAAGCGAAAGGTCAAGTTTGCCATTGTATGCAAAACACTATTACCTTATACTTCAAGTTTACCGCTATAGGACTGTGTAACATTTGCTGCTGCTGGAAGACTATCGGAGCCATAACTGGAACAAAGAGCTCCGAGTTACCACCTGCCAATATATACAAAACTTCAATTTTAAACTGAAGGTGAAATATGTCATATGTATCCAAACCACTACCACATTATTCTTCAAGCTTCTCACATTATAGCTGTGTGACGTCTGCTGCTGCTGACTTCTGGAGCTGTAACAGAAACAAAGAGCTTTGAGTTACCATTTGCCAGTATACTCTTAAGGACTGTAACTGTACCTTCATTTTAAGTGAAAGGTGAAATTTCCCACACATGTATCCAAACCACTAGTACCTTATTCTACAAGTTTCTCATTTTATAACTGTGTGACATCTGCTGCTGGTGACTGACTTCTGGAGCTATAACTGGAACAAAGTGCTCTGACTTACTGACCGACAATATACATTAAACACTTCAACACAAAACCACTAGTACTCTTTTAATGTAGCATAACAAATATATGCTATGCCCTACAGTTATATCTCCATTTTAAGGGGGAGATCAAATCTGCCAAAAATGTACCCAAACTAGACTTACCTTACTGTTATAATATCCCAAGTATTAAACGGAGACTCATTTGCTGGTGTTGGTGTGCCTCTCGAATCGACTACTGAAACAAACATCTAAGATAAGAAAAGCATATTTTGGGGTATAAATCACCAGTAATCTCTCATTAAATACAATAAATAACACGTACCCTGTAACAGGAAATTCAGGAGTTAGTACTGTCCATATTTAGAAATATAAGTTTTTCAACTTTGGACGCCTTCAGCCGTGTGCGCCTTTCATTTATAATGATACCAGTTTTAGAAAATATTTTTTCGCATGGCACAGAAGTGGCCACTATGTTGAATTTTTCCCTCACCACTTTAGACATATTTGGGAAAATATATTGATTTTCACGCCACCATGCCAGTGGGTCCTCACTTCTACTAATAACTGGGCTGTCCATGTACCTTTGTACTTCCACAATAGCAGCTGACTGAAGAGTGCCCCGGGGCTGTGTTGATTTTACAATTGCACCATAGACACCCCATACTGACAAGGGATCAGTGGTGGTTGAAATTGACACAGTTTCATGGCTCTGGCCTGTGTTTGTCAGTCTTCTGTCACCCATCTTTTGTGCTACTAGTTCAATAAGCTGTTTCTTTGCATTATCTGCTGCAACTCGGCTTTCAAACACAAGAGATTTAAAGTGTAGATCTAGTAGAGTGGCTACTCCTATAGACTTGCTCATCTCTACATTGTGGAAACAGTCCTTCAGGCCTTTTGTTAATTCTTCAATGACAGTCCTTGTCACACTGTTAAATGGCCTTTTCAAAAGTTCTGCACACACTGATAATAATCCCCTTGTCAGAACAATAACCTGAAAATTGGAATAAGTTCTTCAATATAACACTAACAGTACAATATCTCAGAAATGATTATGCCATAATACCACAGCTAACATTTTAGCAAGAAAAAAGCTGCTTAACTTACTTGGCTGCCAGTAGGATATGACTCAGCACTAAGCTGTGTTGAAACCTGTGGAAATGGCTTCAACACAGAACAGAGTTCTGAGCAGATGTTCCATTCCTCGTCTGTGAGTTGTTCAAAATCAACTGTGAATAGTACAAGTGAAGTCTTCACTGCATCTTTAATTTCAACTATTCGCTCTAACATACACAGAGTAGAGTTCCACCTTGTTGGCACCTCCTGCACCAGTTTTTTAACATGACCTGCCCCATTATTTTGTTGGTATGTCAGCAATCTTTCTCTTGCCTTGCAGCTTCTCTTGAAGAATGCTACAATAGTTTTGACTTTCTGCTGAATTGACACAAAATGTTTTAGTGCATTCTGCACAATAAGATTTAGTGTATGTGCATAGCACCCAAAGTGTTTCCACTGTAAAATGGATACTGCATTTTTAATATTTGGTGCCTTATCCGTCACAACCAGCAAAACTTTGTCAGCCTGAAGTTATCTGTCGTGCCTGTTAGAGATGCCGACAGATTCGAAGCAGTATGTGCACCAGAGAATTGGGAACATCCTAACAACACAGATTGCAAGGTGAAATCTTCAGACACAAAATGCCTTGTCACCGCCATGTAACCTTCATTTGCTGCCGATGTCCAGCAATCTGTGGTCAAACAAACTGTCTTCGCAGCTGACAGTTTGTCTACCACTGTCTCCTTTGCTGCTTGCAGCATTACATCTGAAATATGCTTCCTGCTTGGTAACTCATAACCAGGATTAAGGGCCCTCACAAAACCCCGAATCTTCAATGACTGAAAATGATTGGAAGTCTTTAGTGAACAGCTGAAGAAGTTGCCCATCTATCTTCTTTTTCTGATTCACTCCGATCCCTTTGGAGAGGAACGATGTCATAGAACTTTGAACACCTTGCTGCATTGATGGGGCTGGAGCAGCTCGCTCCTCTTCCACACTACTGGTGCCAAGGATCACCTCTACAGGAAGGGTTTCACCTACAGAAAAATAGGTTTCATATCAGCATAAGCACAATAGAAATGATGCCATATTATTTTTGGTGATATATATTACAATGTTTGCGTACAGTATTCTACATGGTACTTGCAGCTTGAATATTTACTTCATACAAGTTGACAATTGACTCAGTTTTAGTAATGACTATAGCTTCACCTAACTAACCTAAGGACATCACACAGAGCCATGCCCGAGGCAGGATTCGAACCTGCGACCGTAGCAGCAGCGCGGCTCCGGACTGGAGCGCCTAGAACCGCACGGCCACCGCGGCCGGCCAACATACAGAGTGTCGTTATAATATCAATATGTTAATCCTTTCACAATCCAGAAGCACTATAACTGACGCATTTTAACGAGCAAGACAGAATTACTCTGCAAGAAAAAACATAAAGCCGCTATAAAGTAATAATGTTCTACAATGGTGATCATTTCCCTTGTAACGCGTAAAATAATAAAACGTGCTTCAACTTCTTTCTGTTGCATCAGAGCACTTTCGATACTGGAATAGAATTCGATGAATGGAGAACTTAAGCCCATTAAAAATGTTCGATTGAGGGCGAGGCTGGAACGACATAACCAGGCAGTCCGAAGTCACATTCAGCTCTTGACAGCCAGGCGTGCAGAAGACTGCAGGGGGTTGAGCCCACAGCTTCTGATACACAGGCCTCACGGTCAACTGTGACGTCATTGCCGATAGACCGTCGCCGATTGCCGCAAAAGCCTGCAGTTCTTTCGTGAAATTGTAAAAAAATCACGAGACTTAGTTCTCCACTATCAATTTGTGTGCCACTTACAATGACACTGTGCTGCTCTTTATCGTTTAAAAAGACACTATGCCTTTCCTGTATGCTGTTGTGCAAAATGCATGTTACGCTGGTTGCAATGCTCTGTGATTTCCTTCTATTGTGTTTGAGATCATTTGCAGAATTTTACCATTTGTTAACAAAAATTTTGGGAGTGAAACCGCCATATGCCACAGCCTGTAAATTATTCTACGTGATGGAGATAGTTTTAGTAAAACTTATCAGATAGGATGGAGAAATTATCCTGGTGACCATAAGCTTAATTACTTCGACAAAAATATAATTCACTGAGACATAAATGACTCACCAAAGATCGTATCGATGTTGTCGTCAGGATCAGTTTAATTGTAGACCCTCATGTAACCAAGATTTAACCAAAAAAGCAAAAAGAAAGATTTCATAAATCTGATACGTCCTTCTGTCTGTGGCATCAGAACTGTCAAATATGTACCAGCATACTGCCATTAATGAAATGAAATGTTTGTAAGTAAAATGTAGGCTTAGTATTATGCACTTTCAGTGTTAACAACGCAATTACACGTATTGAGAAGAGAAAATTAGGAATGAGAGGAAAATGACAAATGTAAATGTTTGTTAACCTGATACAAAATTTATTTCAAGCTACTTTACATTTGAAAATTTCCCTTTTAGCTGTTATTACCGTTATCGCTAATTATTGAGAAACATATTACACGATACTTTTACCACCCACTGAAGAATTCTGTCGTCTATGTGATCTACCTAACTATAAGAAAACTCCCTTCGGAGAAAATCTTCTTTTTTAATTTCATCAGCATCTAGAATTAAAAAGTAAATTTCCCTGGGAAGGGCATCTAATGAAGCTGTGTTGAAGTTCTCGGGAGACCAAGCTTTTACCAACTAAATAAGCAGAAATAACAACATTAGTAACCTCATTACCCTGCATTGTTTTCTAATGCTGATAATATAGAATCTCTCTCTAAATATGTTTTACATGTGTCGTGTCTCAGATTCTTAAGAACACCATCTACACAGTGCCCTGACAAGTATGTGTAAGAAAAGGCAAATATTTCTGAACAGACTGAATTTGATCCTCTCTGAAATCGATTACACTGTCAAAGTTTGGTGGTGGGGCCGTGAGTCGTGCTTGGGTAACTCAGTTGGTAGAGCACTTGCCAGCGAAAGGTAAAGGTCCCGAGTTCGAATGTCGGCCCGGCACACAGTTTTAATCTGCAAGGAAGTTTCAATATTAAAAACGTTCCACCATGCACAAATTAATTTTGATGAATTTAGCAGCGCTCTCAAAACTTTCAGTAAAGACAAAACTTGAACAGTCCTCTCATTGAAAATATCAAGCACAACTTTGAAATTTTCTCACTCCAGGTTGTTTTTATACAGATACTTTAATTTTTTTGGTAAAAATTTGTTATCTGTTTGTACTCCACGTCATGCAGAGAATTTCGCCATAAGGAGTTCTGTACTTTGTGAAACAGTTTCAAACTGTGGGCACTTTGTTATCTGATCTGGATCTTCTTTATCGATCCAAAGGTATGTGACACATTTTAATATGTGAACGAAATGTTAAAATAAAAGAGGGGTTGTCTGTCATTACAAAGAAGATTGTAAACAATTGACAGTTGAGAAGGGGAAGCAAAGAATGACGTGGCCCATGTGTTAATTGAACTTTTGTCACTAACATCACAGACTAATCAGTGAACAACAAAAATTGATTCACAAATAAATACAAGCTTGTGTTTTGAATACAACAGTTAATTGCCCCCTAGCTGCTCAACTGCTGAATGTGTTTGAAAATGCAGACAAATCCTATGCTGTACGTTAGGATGGGGTAGCGCAAGACAATTTGCGCTCCTTATAAACTCGTAAGTGTGTGGTGATATTGAAAATAAAATGCTACAAGACATAATGTAATCTGGCGAGTATCTGTAGCCCTTCTTTTGGACACCTATTCATTTCACTTGCTAACAAAAAAATTAATATTCCTACTTTCAGTTTTATCAAAAAAAAATTTACTTTTTTTTCGAATAGTTGGTTATGAATAGTAAGTAGTCCTTTTCTGAAGTATCTTTGTTCTCTCTGATGGTTTTCCAAGTTATCTATAACGTCAATTAAGTCATTTAATCCTACTTTGCATGACCTATATTTTCTGCATATTTACATACCCTTGTCCAATGGACCCATAATGTATAAATCGAGAATTTAAATAGAAATATATTCTGTGGACATTAACATGCAGAAATATTTTGTTTTAAAGCTTATCAGTATAATAGAAGACAGCTGCGATTGTTTTTAACGCTTATACTGAAAAACAAGCCACCAGTATTATCACAGACTGTTCTCGGATCAGTGGCTATAGTATTCACGAAGAACAAATCAATAAGGAAACAAGGATAACAATTTTTACAATTGTTTCGCACCACACTGCTATGGTCTTGCCACACGTTTTGTGCATTTCCAGAACACTGTCCTTTGGAGCAGGACACAATAAACAGCGACTCTTCTGATGACTGACAGTGCTGCTATTGTTACTACTGCTGTTTTGCGTTTTAGGAATAGTAATAAACTTCTCCATTTCCAGGTATATGGATTTCTGTTGAAGGGGATTAGACGATCTTCTGTTCATAAACAGTTGGATCAACTCCACTGAAAGGTCCTTGATGAAAAGTCTGCGTAAAGTCGCTTTGTGATACATGGAATGTTGTGTTTTGTAATGATAAAGGCATTTCGAGTGTGCACCAGAGAGCCATTGGCCACCGTTTAGTTCCTCTTTTTCATGTATAATCACGCACTAGTTGATCCATAATATCCACACCATCCTTCGTTCGGTTATAAAATTTCACAATGTCAGGGGTCAGGTTTGGATACTGTTCATCTATAGATTTATCATGATGCGTGGTACATAGGACTACACAGTTGTTTTTCTTTCATGAAAATCGAACCATTGTCATTTCTTCTGTAAATGCAAATAGACTTGAATTTTCTGCTCTACTCCAAGTAGGCTTAATCTCTTTTGGAATTTCCGTTTTATTCATCCTCATTGTTCCCACAACAATAAGGTTTTGTCACAACAGATATTCTGCCAATTTTGAATTTGTAAAATAATTATCTACAGTAACATTTCTGGGTGTACCAGCAATATTGCCTGCAAGCATCTTCACTGTGGTAAGGCCCAAATTTTTCTGGGTTGACTCACCTGGTTCTCTTCCTGTGTACACAGTCTTGTCAATGGCATAACCAGCTAGCTTCGCACATCCAGAATATTTTCATTCCATACTTTCCAGGCTTGTTTGTCATATACTGCACAAATTCACAATGGCTCCTAAATGCAACTAGGTGTTCATCCACAGCTACATTACTTTTAGGTACCATTATTTTCTTGCACTGTCTGGTAAATATTTTCCATACATAGTATCTAGCAGCAAGCTTATCGGTTTGTAACCTAGCCTCTTTCTTCTTTTGTCATCAAATCTAATGAATCTTCTTATTGCCTCAAACCGATTCACAGACATTATAGCACTGTATAACAGATTGGAAAATTTGCATGAAAAAATTCCCTAATTGGAACATCCCAAACCTTATCTACGCCATTATGAAGTAAAATTACACAGAAGGTGAACATTTCGTCTGTAGCTTCATCATTCCAGTTTACTTTTTTGGTATACAAACTCTTCTTGCTTCTAGGTTTTGTGCATCTCACGATTTCATCCGCAATGGCTAGAGGAGTAAATAAATCCCAAGCATCTTTGGGAGTGAAAGCGATTATGCCCCTTGCTGGTCTCGGAACATTTATTCACCAAATTGTGTGCAGGCATTTTATTTGGCACTGGGGGGCACTAACCCCACTGCATACCATTTGGAGCAATATATATGGTAGCATTTTCACTGCTTATTTGTCCTGAGTCCTTATTAGCTATGTCATTGTCATCATTATCATCATCATCACTAACATCATCATCACCACCACCACTGCTTTGTGCTTGTATCAGAGAGCTGCATGCCGCTGCCTAAGGAACAATTTCACGGTTTTAGTCTGAAAGGAAATCATCATCTTCAGCTCCCCACTGACTAACGACTGATTCAAAATTTGGGCTTGTGGACTCTGATATTATATCTGAAAAATGTGAAGAAATAACCTCTCTTCTTCTGTAGACTGTAGGACTGTAACTCATTTTATTGTTTAGTGTTACAAATGGCACTTACCTTTCTTCCGAGTTCCTATCAAATATCAAACACACCACTGCTGTGCAGCAGACTCCCACAACATTATACTCGTAATAATCCACTACAGTATTTTGCTCTATTACACCACACAGGAGTGCACCATCTGTTGCGAGCTGTAACAATATAATTCCTGCAATGAAAACAATGTGTAGGTGTACTAATAATGTATTCTCTGTATTTCAACAAAACGTAATCGATTACACACCAGTCTAATTTGATAACGCTGCAACATAAACCATAGCTATATATATATAACAGGTTATATAAGTATGTGGTATAAAGATGACAATGTACATAACACTTAAAACTGATGACACGGATTTCTAATGGTACATTTAATGTGTTGCTGAATACTGTGAGAGAGCATACCCGATGAGTTGGGCCACAATTTTAAGTCTTTGATATTGTAATTAAAAGTTACTACTGTCTGCAGGTCTGTTGGACTCAGGGTATGCATATCAGGTTCAAATGGTTTATTGTTAATGGGAACTTCCTTGTACCAGGTTTTGTGGTTACACATTACCAAGATGTAACTGCATACTTGGGCCAGTATTCACCACAACAGAACATTAAAATGTAAGAGTAACTGTTGTTTCTATTAGAGCAAAACTAATGACACTATCTGACTTTATAGTATGCCACTCTTTGA